>NC_134539.1:148727524-148810024 GCF_050624435.1 Tenrec ecaudatus | reverse complement strand
TTTTAGGGAAGCAGACTGCCATGTCGTTCTTGCGTGGACTGGCTAGAGGAGTGAAACCAATGACCATTCAGATGTCACTGGAGTACGTAGCACTGTACCTACCTAGGGAACTAAGTGGGATCTCTGATGGTGTTGTGGATTACGCATTGAGCTGCTCAGCACAAGGTCAGTGTTCAAACCAACTAGCTGCTCCACAGGAAAAAAGATGAGGCTGTCTAGTCCTGTAAGATTTAAAGTCTCAGAAACCCAAAGGGTCAGCTCTACTCTGTCCCATAGCGTCCCTATGAGTTGAGGAGAACTCAGTGGCAGTGAGATTTTTGAGTGAGCCTCTAACAAGGAGCCCTCAGGGCACTTTGGGGCAGTCACAGGATTTTCCACCATCAAGGAAACCCTATGGAGCTCTTCTGCTTGGTAACGCATGGATTCTCCATGAGTTAGCATTGACACCATAGTGATGTTTGTCTGTTTCAATACCCACTTCAGGGACAGAATGATTAGAGTGTTAAAGAATAAACATTCAACTAAATACACTCCATTCCTAACCAGATGCTTACATTCCACCTAACAGGGCAATTACCACCGTTCAAATCTTATCACAGAGGTAATTATTGTCCAGTGTCCTGCAGCGATAACTTGACTCAGCATCATAGCAGATTATTCCATTTCCAACAAGACCGACTCGGTCATAGGAGGAAATTTGCATTGATTTTTGTGGAAACTATAACAGTATCCATAACATTTCACATATTGTATTAGTCTAGGTACTTTAGAGAAACTAATCCACAGAAACTCAGGTATAAGAGAGATTTATATAAAGGTTAAGTACACATCAAGAAAACATCCCAACTCAGTGCTGCTCAAGCCCACAAGTCCAATATTAACCCATATGTCCAACACCAATCCACAAAGTCCTCCTCCATCTCACAAAAGACAAGCAATGATGCCGGCTGCAGGAAGAAAGCCGAATCAGTGAATGTGTAAGCATCTCAGTGCTGACAGGGGGCTCCACACGGCTGCTCCAGCACCCAGGGCTACATCAGGATAGGTCCATGTGGTTCATCCTCGGGGATGTCTTACAGGAAGTGAGGCCTGCCAGCTGAAGCAGGGAACTGGCTAAGGCAGCTTCACCCTGGTCCAACCATTAAAGCAAGAGCCCTGAGAACTCCAAAGGTGAGGCTCCCTGAGCCATTTATCTTTCTGCCCTCCAATTAACCCCACGTGTTTATTGGCCAGGTTGGCACAATAAACTAACTAACTCAATCCACCCCTTGCCAACTTGGCACCGATATATCATTCGTTAGCCTTATAATTGCAATTAAGTAACACCTACACCTTAATCCTATAATCCTGTGAATATGCTCCCCCACCTACGAAAGTTTATAAGCCAACCACTTCATGCTTTATCCCCACAATTTTGGGTATCCAATTTATATACTGCCCACTTACCTCAACCCAATGCTCTGAGGAGATAATCATATGTTTCAACATGAAGCGTCTTCATTCCAGTTGGAACCTTGTAAAATGTGCATCCATAAGCGAAGTCAAATCTGGCCAGGCCATCCATAAAGCCAACAACAATATGCACCAGTTCACAGACTCAAAAAATCTCCATGTGATCGAGTTCTGGTCAAGTCAATATGGGCGGCCTCACTCAGTCTCCACAGGGTGCCCATTGGCCACCTTGCCTTTACACCAATACTCAACAAGCCTAGCCCCCTCATGCTAGGTCATGAACTATAGACCAGTCAACCCACTCTTGTCTTCTTTTTCTGTAAAAACAAGTCCACAGGTGTCAGTGGCCAAACTCAACCTGTCTCTTTATTGCTGAATTTCTCCAACTTCCACTCAGCAAGTAGATCCAGGTGGTTCCCTAGCAAGCATTTGAGCCTACTCTCAGGCTCCCTTTAACATCCAGTCCTAGAGAGGGATTTTCTTCATGCTTCCAGATTTTTTCCAGCTTCTCACAAAGACAATTGGTTCTTGAGTACTCCAAAGTACTGGGTAGGCATGTCTTCCTTTGCATATCTTTCTTTGTAGGCGTGGCTTAAACCCATCTAAAGATCCAATTTTAATGGCTGAAAGCAAGTGTGTTTACAAATTTTCTATTTCATACTTCCCATATTTCCCCCCAAAAAAACCATCTGAGTAAACAGTGTGGCTTTATCTGACCTTTCGCTAGCCAAAGAAGAAAAACTACCACGAGGGAGAGGTCAAACAAACATCTACTCTCCATCTTATGATTTGTTTCTCCTGTACCCCACTCCCAAGGTATCATAATGCATTAGTTTGAGTACTTTAGAGAAACAAATCCACAGAAACTCATGTATAAGAGAGAGAGATTTATATAAAGGTTAAGTGCACATCGAGAAAACATGCCAACCCAGTGCTGCCCAAGCCCACAAGTCCAACATTAACCCATATGTCCAACACCAATCCACAAAGTCTTCCTCCATCTCACAAAAAATGCTGACTGCAGGAGGAAAGCCGAATCAGTAAATGTGTAAGCTTCTCAGTGTTGGCAGGGGTCTCCACACGGCTGCTGCAGCACCTAAGGCTGCATCGGGGTAGGTCCATGTGGTTTCTCCTCGGCGATGTCTTGCAGGAAGTGAGCCCTGCCAGCTGAAGCAGGAAACTAGCTAAGGCAGTCTCACTCTGGTCTGATCATCAAAGCAAGAGACCCAAGAATTCCAAAGGTGAGGCTCCCTGAGCCATTTATCTTTCTGCTCTTCAATTAATCCCACATGTGTTAATTGGCCAGGTTGGCACAATAAACTAAGTCACATGAAATTACTAATTAAAATAACTCTCATCTTCAATTTACTTAAAAAATATGTTCAAATTTTATGATGAGGATTGACTAAAATGCATTTGTCCACACGTGTTGGGTAACCCTTCTGTGCCAGGCTGTGTGATAAATGGCCAGAAATTGCCTTGTGCTTTGCCTTCATGCTATGTAAAGTATGGGGAGAACTTGAAGTTTAGCCTGTGAACTAGAAAGGACATTGGATAATGATGAAAGAATTTAAAATTGCTAGGTTCAATATGCATAACAACACTTAGATGCAACATTGTCCTTAGAATAACCAATGAGGGGAGACAAAGGGGCAATGTTTGCCCCAAAACGAAAGTCAGCCAATAGGATGGAACAAGAAAGAAGGAGGGATGGAAATGGGGGTGAGGGGGTAGGGGAATTGTGTTGATACACTGTGGAGGAGGCAATGCATGTCACGCGCCAAAATGTGTAATACGGCATTAATCAGAAAATAAACTTACTCTGTAGACTTACACACAAGCCTAGTTTTAAAAAGAAGCCACCATAAATGCAAATCCGCAGACCACTTGGCCATAGAGGAGTTGTTTAGCCAAGAAGCAATCTGGGAGAACAATTCCCGCTGTGACTGCAACCCTGACATGCTTTAGTTGGTGCTGAGGCTGCCCAATGAAAACTAGGTAGATAGTAGATGGTAGATGGAGCAGGCAGCGCCCAGTACCCAATAAAAGGGACCACAGATAGCAAAAGATGATGAAGGGAGGACTCAGCCTATCATCTGACCCAGAAGCAGGAGTAACCTACCTATTTTAGGGAAAGGAGAGCCGGAAAAGAAAGAGAGGTTTCCACAGAAGCACCAAGGGGCTTCCTACACTCCAGGAACAGCACAGGGGAGACAGTACTGACGTCTGAGGGAGACAACAGGCAAATCGAGGGCTTTAAGGAAAACCAACGAAAATCTACAAAGTGGACTTATGATCCACACAGTCGGGGTAGGACTGGTGTGGATGTCATGACGAACTGAAGTGACGACAAAGTGATGACAGTGAGGAGCCCGTGGTCTGGAGGAATGGCACTGATGGATGGACCCGACTTCCTTAAGGTTCTGAGTGAGGGAAGTCTGGAGGGATGACTGATTTAGGGAGATGCTAGGATATAAGGGGTTACAAAACCATATTTAAAGAGGAACTCTCCAGAAGAACGATGTAGAGTGAATCTCCTAAGATCTGCATAAAAGTTTAAACATTCCTGGCTGGTATTGAGGAGTTCCTGCTGGTAGAGCTCTTACAACACTTCCCCACTAACCAAAAGATTCGTGGGTCAAGCCCATCAACCCCTTCCGGAGAGAAAGATGTGGTAGTTCTGTAAAGCTCAGTCTAGTTCTGAATGTTCAGTCTAGTTCCTTACAGGTGTGAAGACTTGAAAGGTTTGGCGATCTGTTCCCCAATTTCCTTCTGGGCGATTATGAGCAGAAACCAACTTGACGGCAGTTGGTTTGGTTACATTTGGGGTTGTGTGCTGCATTGGGCTCCTCACTGCGCGATCAACACTTGGAACCTATGAGTGGCTCTTGGGGAACAGACGAGGCTGTCTCCTCCCAGAAAAGGTGCAGTCTGAGAAACTCTAGGAAGCCTGTCTTGTCTGACCTGAATGCTTGTGTGTGCCAGAATGGACTCAGCAGCCATTGGCTGTAGGTGGAGTAGCAACATTGCATATGGCTGTGTCTGAAAGCACTGGTTTCAGCACAGCTTGTGGTGAGTGAGGTATGCTCCTCTGCATCTGGCAGGAAAAGGACCAGAATGGAAGTGTGAACCCAAAGATCTGCTGATTTTGGCTACTGTGTGAGCATTGCGGCCGCCCTTGTAAAGATGCAGGTCATCATGGACAATCCTGCATGGTAACAATCAAAGGGAAAGCCCTAGCAAACAGAACTGATTCGGTAGCTATCCCTATTTATGCCTTCATTCTACTTCTGGTTTTAAGAAATAATTTTTATTTCGACAGAAAACTTTGCAATTCTTGGAAGGTGTGAAACAAAAGAAATACCATAAGAAAGATACAAAATACCAATACAGAGTTACAAAAAAAGAGAGAAAGAAATAGAAACAACAAAAAATAGCTAAAGAAGCCCTAACCACCAATGGCTGTTTACTCGACTGCTTGGTGGTTTAAGCCCAGCAGTTCTGCAGAAGAAAGAACTGGCAATAGGCTTCCATCATGAAGAGAGCGCAGAGAACCCTTTGGGTCAGTTCTACTCTCTCCTAAGACATCACTCTAAGTTCAAATCAACTCCATGGCACCTAACCATGCATAGCTACACACACACACACACACACACTTGTATATACACACTATCATTTAATTCTTATAACAGTACAGGGAACTTCAAGAGGGAAAGCATCTTCATTTTCTGCCAAAGGATGAAATCAAATGAGAAATTGATAAAATAATAGATGTGACAATATCTGTACCCTAAACTCACTTGGAATCCTTCCCTCCAGGTAATGCCTACTGATTCCCTAGGAAAACAAAGCAAAACAAAGAAAAAAAACCTGGAAGATAGTGCTCCTCTATTTAACTCAGATGCTTGCAGTCCCTGCTCAGCACATCAGAAACTGCCGTGGTCCTCTCTCCCTATCCATGAGCAGCTTCTTTGCCTTACATTTTTCTCTTAGGGGATTCTAGTCACCAGCTAGGCTTTGCAAGGTAGACATTGATCATTTCTCCATTTGCATTCTCTCTGGACAGTCGTCTATGCATATGCACCACAGAATGTCCTTTTATTTTTCTGAATATGGTTTACTCTTCCATGCGTGTGCAATTCCATATGTCGTCCTGTGGGAAAGGAATGCCCTGGATCTCCTCACAGGAGACTGAACAGCTCCCAGCACCCTTGAGGATGCACTTGAATATCTGTCCTCTCTTGTGTTTCCTGAACTGCATGCCCCCTCCTAGCTAGCCAGCTGTCTTTCCTTCTGACTGTTTCCATGAGTGTGTTTACATGTGTGCCTGCATTTTCCATGCCTGGGAACACTATCTGGCACATAGAAAGCTTTGGCTAACATTAGCCAGTGGAACACATGAATGAATGAAGGGACTCACAGCCCTGCTGCATCAACTGATCAACTGCCTTGTACCTTTCACAGAACTCGTTGGTTATGCATCTGGGAGAAATATGCAATTCGTAACACTGCCTGTGCCACCTTTCCTGTAATAGTTGAAGGTCTGATTATGTTTATCTGAACTGGAAGAAAATTGAAAAACAACAACAGCTTGTTTTCCACTTACGTCTCTGTGCTTTTTTGACTATTAGAACGTTTTGAATGAAACCAAAGGGCTCATTTATTCATTACAGACATCCACATTTTTAGAGTCCCATTATTTTTAATGTTATGTAATTATTAACTGTATGGCATAGTTCAAACATATAAATTAGCACATTTAGATCTCACAGGTGCAGCTACCTTGGCAATAACATCATTGTGATGTATTTGAGATAATCTGCACTTTAACTTCGAGTTGGTTGGTTTGTTTTTTTAATAGTTTTATGTTCCATCATAGGATTTTTCCCCATAATCATTTAATTAGGAGCTAATCCAGACATCACACCATTCCATAGTTCAATCATATCCAACAATATGGCGTAATTGCATCGCAATCAGTTTCAAAACATTGTGTTCCTTCTTGAACTCCTTGATATCAGCTTCGCCTTACCAGCCTCCCACCTACCCTGTAATACCCCCCTCCCCCAGAAACCCCTATTCTAGTTATTGTCTCTATAGATTCACCACCCCTCAGTTTCATATACCGAAAAACATCGAAAAACACCTTACAGAGTCAAGAAGGCTACCAATAGGGACAAAATACAAGAGAAATACACCTTAATCTGAAAACCCCCAGAAAATATTAAAAACCAGATCACACGCAAAGAGTATCAAAAGGAAGATCAAAATGATAAACTACGAAACGCTCCAAAAATGTAACGAGTGGGATAAGAAACGCAGTGCGCATGCGTTCCAACTGCATTGTTCTCTGCGTCATACAATTGTCAACGGAAGACCTGACTCTCCTGCAGAGACAATGAGCGAGAGACGCATGGATCTGTCCATGATCTTCCAAGCATGTCTTTGAAATTCAACATCTAGACATTCTGAATCAATAAATGAATTAGTCTAGTTCCATGGCCGATGTCGGCAACTAGGCAATGGAACTTCGTTTTCCTTAACAATCCAGTGGGAAACATACCTGTTTCTCTCTTGGAAATGCTTATTCTTCTTGATAGAAGTACTGTTATTGAACATAATGCAGCTTTGACATATGGGAGATCTGTGTAGGAGATAACTGAGTTAGAAAGAAAAGTAAGTCAGAAGCAGCCTCTGTCCTTTCACCAGCAAGCCCTTTTGCTGGGTGGAGCTGATAGATGTTCAGAACACAGAAGAAACTAGAGCTGAGATTGGTACTTTGATCTTCTTTGGGCAGGGGGCAGGAATGGTCTTCAACAGCATCATTCTGCAGACTGAAGTTTAAGAACCTGCCTTATGAATGAGGATGACAACAAATGCATACATGTGCTTGACACAATGGATAGATGGATGGATTGTGAGAAGAATTATATGAGCCCCCAATAAAATGATTTTTTTTGAAAAATTAAAATATCAAAATATCACAGAAATCCATAAACTATAGACTGTAGTGGTAGTACAGATAGAACTTATGAGAAATTAATCCAAAATAGATCTGAGAAATAAGTCCTCTCTCCACCTTGTATAATTCACCATCTCTTTCAAGCAAATGGGCATCTAGTTTTACCACCACCATGTCCTTGAACTTTTGAACCTTTTGTTTTTCCTTTCTTCCTTTCTAAGTGCTGATGATGTTTTCTCAAGAAGCCCTCTCTGGCAATTCGCACAAAGTCATTTTCTGTACCACTATGCATATTAACACAGTACTTTTCACTAGCCGGATTACCATGTTTTTGGGCGCCCCTTTGTTGTCTGACTACGCAGTAGCTCTGTGACAGCCACGACTTTGTTATTTTCTTGTATTATTTTCTAGATTACTACCTAGTATATGTGCTTCATAAATATTTGTTGAATGAAAAAAAAGAAACTGCCTTATAAGGAAGGGAAAGCTTCTCACTTTAATTATTTTATTAACACCTCAGATGATAGCACCCATGCACATATCAAATCTCATCAGTATGTTTATCCGGCAAGGAATAACTTAAATGTCTGAGTTCAAATTGTGGCTTTGGCCTTAGATTAGATTCTTCAAGGTAACATAAAGTCATGCAGTGAAAAAACATGTTGTGGCGTCAAAATGATGGCATTCAATCTCCCAACTATAATGCATAGTGGTATGTAATTATTTCAGAAAAAAATAATAAGTAACTTCCATCATTGACAAGGTCAGTTGACATTCTGATACTCTTAGGCGCCTCTCCAATGGGGATTAAGCTCCAGTCACAGTTTCATTTCCTAGAACTTCAATCATGTCCCAGTTGCCATGAAATGTCAAGCTTGTCCTTTGCTTCATGCCTTATGTGTTAGTCTGGTAGACTAGAGAAACAAATCCAGGGAGACTCATATGTGTATAAGAGAGAGTTTTATATAAAAGAGCAATTGAATATTGAAAAACATCCCAGCCCAGTCCAGATCACGTCCATAAGTTCAGTATTAGCCCATATATCCGATAACAATCTATGAAGTCCTCTTCTGACTCACAGAACACATGCAATGATGCCAAATGCAGGATGATCACAGGCCAGTGGGTAGGAAGTCTTGTGGCTCCAGTGGCATTGTAAGCATCTCAGTGCTGGCAGAGGTCTCGATGTGGCTTCTCCAGCTCAGGGTACTAGCTTAGTTCCCAGTGTTTTATCAGCTGCTGTGTCTCCCAGGGAGTGTGTCCGAATCCTGCCTCCAGTGAGCTATTTATCTCCTTGGTGTCTCCAAATGAGGTCATCAAGGTAAGATCTGATTGACAGGCTACCATCCACCCCTTCACTCTGAATCCTCAAATTGATACCAGATTATGTAGCTCCCACAACTTCACTTCTGGGTGATGTATTTTCAGTTTCTTAAACATTCTGAGAGATATCATTCAAATATTTCCTCTGTTGAGGTTTCCCCCAATACTCTTGCAAATTTATGATGTACGATCACCTATTCAATGATCTCATGACTTGTCTGTCAGTTTGTCCTACTCTGGTGGCTTGCTTGTTGCTGTGATGCTGAAAGTTATATAATCAATATTTCTAATAATACAATCAAAATATGACTGGGGAAGAGATGCCATCTCAAAGTACAGTCAATCACAATGACATGGATGGCGTAAGACCTTCAATTGCTGATGGGCCACCAATCAAAATGAGATGAAACAGCTGAGACCACTAAACGTATCATTTACTAATCAGAATGAGAAATTTTGAAGAATCAATCTAAGAAAACTGGTAGTCATCAAAAATGACATGCAATGCATAAAGACCCATAACATAGCCCTTAGTGAGCCATTATGGCCTATTCTGAATTAGACAGTGAGAAGATATACTACACTTGTGCTTTCATATTCCAGGGTGCCTCTGTATTCAGCACCAAAAAGAACATTTCAAGATCTGTCTTGAAGAATAATGCTTTCTATGGTAGGATATTATCTACCCATTCACACAGAAGGAAATTCAGTGAACACAACTATTATTCATATTGACACACCAAACAGAACTGGACAACATTCAACCATTACAAGAGGTAGCTTATGACTCAGAACCGATGATGCTGAAGGAAAAAGGCATCCTTCTTAAAATAGGAAAGCAGCCCACTCTTAGATAAGATTCAGTGACTACCACACTGGGCTCAAACACAACACCTTGTAAGGGTGTTACAGGCCTGCACGGTGTTATGTTCTATTGTACATTCTCGTGTCCTTATACGTTGGATCCATCTTCACAGAGCCTTACAACAACTGGGTTGCCTTGAGTCAATGGCAGTCAATTAGGTTTATAAATGACAAAACAACAACCTTTTCAAATAAGCTCCATGTTCCAGGTGTCACTGTCTGGTAAGCACTGGATGATTACACTCTTGCAGCTCCGCGGGGGAAAGTTAGGCCGTCTGTCTCCATAAAGAGCTGTGGTCTGTGAAACCCTCGGTAGGGCTGCCATGTGTCAAAATCCACTCGGAGGCTTTGCTTTTGTATTTCTGTTGTTGTTGTTTGACTTCCCTACATTGGCTGATGCTTGTTTCAGGATATTTTGCTCTCATGAATTTCCTATGTTTGGCATGATCTATGATGCTCCTCATCTCGGCTACACTACGTGCTCCTTGAAGAAAGCAAATGCCATCGCAGGTACATTCTCACCATGGAAGTACATTCTCATCAGTGAGGGGCCCATGTCAGTCCCCCTCCAATAGTGACTTCACTGAGTTTGAATATCACTTTGAGCAAGTCAGATATGTACAAGATACAGTTCCATCGCCGCTTACCGAGCTCATTTAATTTTGAATGTAAAGGGGTCAACTATGCTTGTGTCGTCTAAGTCAATTAAATCAACTTCTTCCGCCTAAGTCTAAGACACCATTAAGAAGATGCTAAAAGCAAATCTAGACTTACTCATGTTTCTTGAGGCCAGATCTTGCCGACCTGGGATGATTTTTGTTCCTCTTAATGCAGTGGAATGATTAGATATTTCAGAGGCAGAAATGCTATCATACTTAGAGTAAGACTCTATGCCAGACCCAGAGGTCTAAATATCTTCCTTCCTTATGCATTGCCAGCCAATATCTCTTATAATCCATCTAATGAAAGTAAAATGTGTTGTGAGAAAGGCACTGGACACATTAGTGTCCACAGAAGTTTCCATTGTCCAGCTCTCATGCTCTGAAATCAACTGTTTTTAACAACACGATCTTATACTACTTCAGCCTTGCCCATCAAAATAGCAACACTTCATTCTGATCCGGAAAAAAATGAACAACGCGTGCCTTAATACCATGGAAACCTTGCAAAGCTAACACAAGACATTTGAAAAATGACATCATCCTATGCCTTTTTAATTTGGCTGCAAGGGGCAGGGGACAAGGCAGGTAGGTTCATGTTGTATAATGAGAAAAGGCACTATATAAAGAACAAACTGAACATTAAAAGTTTCTGAATGGATCTTAAAAACAAAAGAACCCATTCCATCCTGCTCAGATCCCGTAGAGCTGTGCTAGCAAGTACAGATTACAGAAAAGCAATTAAAAAATTCAGAAGCCTTCATGCATGGTTATATTCTTCCAGTGGAAAAATAGGCATTGAGGTTGGAGAGGGGGGTAGTGTTAGTTACACAAGAAGGGACGACCCTTCCCAAAGCAATTGAAGACAATCCTAAGAATGACACGTAACCCATTTTTTAAAAGAATTGGAGAAGCCGCAATTGGTGTTCTCTGCTGTGACAAGCATGGCAGTATCTGGGTTTGTAATGGCAGCCTAGCCCTCCAAATAACTGAGCAGGTCAGCTCTACCGGGCATGACGTTGTTGGACACACGCTCTCAGCTGCAAGTTCCACCACTGACATTTAAGAAAACAGTGCTTTTAATGATCATGTCATTTAAAGGGACTTAAAAATTCCTTGATAGAAACTAATTTGGGAAAATAAACTTGAACATTGCAGACAGAATGTTAATACCCTCTCGGTGAATCTTAAGAACAACAGAATTCATGTCCTCCTTCCCAGATCAAGGAGAATATTTTAAACCTCAACAAATGCTACCTACATGAATTATTTACAGAGAAGGGGTACGTTTGGTATGAACTGAAGCCTTGGATATGGAAAGCAGTGCTTCAACAACTAATTTATAAGTTACAAAAAACCCGAGTAATCAGAATGCACATATTTATTTAGATAGGAAGCTAGTCTCTTACAGGCCTGTTCAGAATTATCTCGATAATGCCATATAACCATTGACTTGGCAGTAGTTTGAGTCTCCATCTTTCTCTGAACATCCGTCTTGTCTTTAACTAAAACATTAACCACTTGAAATGACCTGACTTGCAAAACCATTTTATATACATGTGACATTAAATAAAATTAACTTCGAGTTCACTGTAGTCACAGAAAGGTCAAAGTAAATGTTTTCATTCACAAGAACACTCTGTTGGGGATTTCCTAGGTTTTCAGGGACTGAGTGTACAGTTTATGATTTCCAGAGTCTTGTCTTGGTTATGTGGGCGTGTCTACGTGATCAGAGAATAGGACAGTTGAAAGAAGCAGGTCATGGAAGAAAGTGACCACCTTACAGAATTCTGTATGATCAACAGGACTTGAGAACAACTTTTCCACCAGCGATATTATGGCATCTTCTATGTACAACTGTCTAAGCAGGACTGGTGGCATAGCAGGTTATGTGTTGGGCAGCTAACCGCTAGGTCAGCAGTTCTAAGCCACCAGACAATCCTTGAGAGAAACAGGAAGACCTCAGAAACTCATTGGAGCAGCTCTTCCCTGTCTTATATGGTTTCTATGAG
This sequence comes from Tenrec ecaudatus, assembly GCF_050624435.1. NCBI lineage: Eukaryota > Metazoa > Chordata > Mammalia > Afrosoricida > Tenrecidae > Tenrec > Tenrec ecaudatus. The sequence goes on along the minus strand of NC_134539.1, from coordinate 148,797,752 downwards.
TCGGCACCAACTTGATGGCGGTGAATTTGTCAATGTATGTGCTGAGAGTCTGGATTCCTAGTTCCTTAAAATCAGGTTTTCCAGTATATTCCAGATTCTGATCTATAAACCATACTCTCTCTTACATGCTGTAAGTAGACCATCGGCTTTGTTGTAGAACACTGAAAGAACTCTAAAATGTTATCTCTGTGAAACATAAATGTTCACTTTCTTTGGGCTTGCTCTTTTCTCTAATGGTTATGATTATTTTTTACTAAGGATGGATTTAAAACCTGAGCTTTGAAGTCGCTCATGAGATAGACTCAGAGATATGTTTTCTCTGTCTTTTCTCTTGTCATTCCCTGCCCTTCAGACATATGTCCTATTTAAATGAACTAGATAACTTTTCCACTGAAAGATACCAATGGTTTTTACATTCTTCCTGTGAGTCACTAACATAGGAGTACACCCCAGTGGACAGTGTGAGTCAAGATGAAAAAAGTCAATTATTATTTGTAGATAGGATCGTTGAACACCCAAACGCATGAATACACTCACACTGAATGGTGGAATAAAATACTTCAATATAAAAAATATAGCTTCTATTTGAGATGTTTAATAAGTCTGTAGCAGTGACTCTTCCCTCTTTAGGATGCAGAATACATCTCAAAAAAGTTTATAGGTCAGTTATTTGGATGGAGTTCAAAGGCATATTAATTAGGTTTCATAATAGAAAATATTTCTAAATGGTAAAAAATAGGACACAGGGAATTGAAATAATGTGCTCTTAGATATGCCACATAAAAGGAGCCATTAGATTCACATATTCTGGATGTTTCTACTTATCTAATGGTTCTGTCATCCTTCAAACAATTAATAGAATTCCCTATTTGAATTTGTCTTGAGAGCCATCTTTGAAGACAAACACAAGTTCTAGTGTGATAAGGTTCCATGATCACAACTGCTGTTGGGTTTGATTTGGTTTCTTTGACACGATTTAACTCTATCCCCTACTTTACTTATCAAATTTGGCAGTGTAGTGAACTCTTCGGGAACAAGTTTCCCATTATATATTTCTGTGGCATTTTTTATCAATGTCTGTTCCATTGTTGAGTAGATTATATATTTATTGACCTACTATCCTCACAATACTATGTCATTTGGGTGCATACCTGTGGCTCAACGCATTCTTGACTAAACTGTTCTGAAGTATCCCCTCGCCAAAATAGTAAAATTCCATCTCTATTTATTGGTCTTCCGGATATTATTTCTATTGTTATTCTTCGTAGATTTATTTTGAGACTTTAAAAACTGCCTATGCTAATGGAAAACTAATCCAATGGACTGAACACTTAAAGGTGCTAATGACTGGATTAGAATGATTCTTTTCTATTATTGTAATTTCATGTCTGAGACATTCCATGCTTGGGCTTACATTTCTATAAATGTTGCAACAAGTGTCTTTACGGCAGATCCCAAAATGACTGTGTAGATTCCAAAGAATGTTTCCAATGGAAAGAAAGTGTAAATCTTTTTGGTAGTTGAGTGCTAAAACAGATTATTGATCAATGTCAACAGGTGCTGCTAAGACAAATGCTCTTGTAAATGTGATAACCACACGGAGACAATTTTGCAAATGATTCAAGAGAATTAATATGAGTTTCTTTCTTTGAGTATCCAACAACATAATCTGTAAGGCAAAAACCCTAAGGGAATCTTCTGTGTGGTGTATTTAAATGGTCTAGGCTTTGTACTTGGCCCAAGTGTCATTATGGAAACCTATGATTGATATTTTTAGAAAATAACTATGGTTACTTGGGTCAATGTCAAAGTAGAACTTTCCAAAATACATCGACCCGGAAGATTTACACGTCTCATGCTATCTGAAGTTGATGGGTGCTGCCTAGGCAACTCCAGGATCAGCTGCTCTTTTCAGATTAAATAGACCTAGGTGATGATGTAGATGCATTGATGCTGAATGTTATAAACACATGGCTTTCCTCACATGATTTTACATACCTCTTCAGCTTTACTAAGATTGTCATCTATTAGTGGATATTATTGTCTAGATTTTGAGGGACATGCCCAGGCCACAATGATATCGTTACAATCTTTTATTAAATGCCCATTTAATAAAACAAACAATAGAGACTTTTACTTATTGCATGTGAGTCAATTTCAGAGTAGAACTGTCCCACAAGGGTTTCCTGTGATCTTTATGGCAATTAATTGCCCATTCTCTTCCCTCTCAGCCATGGGGTGAGTTTGAATCACCAACCTTTTAGTTACCAGCAAAGAGTCTAACTAGTGGGACACCAGAGCTTCTCAATGTAGAATATATCTGTCATTATTAAGAATGGAATAAATGTTAGTATCAGTATTGCCACGCTTCATGATTGTTGCTTAGCTTTTCATCAACTATTCATACATAATGTTCATTCTCACAAAAATGAATTCTTAAATAAGACCTTGATTATTGCGCCCTTGTTTTTGTTGTTTGGAGAGGGAGTGGGTTTTGTTGTTTGTGTTTTGCACCTGTGAACTGCTATCAAATATTTTTGAAATTCTAACTCATATTTGTTCAATTGATTTTGATAACATAAAAATACAGTGCATTTATCATTCCTCATTTAGAAATATATATTGAATGATCCAAATTGTCAAAATTATTTCCTGTCCTGAGTCTATGAATGACTATAAAATGTACAAGAGTGATTCATGGTATTTACAACTTGAATAAGTATATCTTTGTTTATTTGAGTTGTGTGTCTTCTTATTACTTTCCCCAGCGTATGTATCTATCATAAGTCATCATATGAGGGGATACCCCCAAAAAACAGATGTGATGAAAGGAGTGTGTTAGTCTGGGTTGAATAGAGAAACAAATTTATAGACACTCATATTCCTACCTAGCAGGAGAAAATTAAAGTGCATACATTTAAATATGTGTCAGCCTCATTTAAACATGATATTCTATAAGTGAACAAAACAACAATATTCTATGTCTAGCAATTGCAGTGAAGTGAACACCTACACCTTAATCCTATAAATATTTTCCAGCACCTATGGAACTTTGTAAACCAGTCACTTCGTGCCTTTAACCTCCCAATTTTGGGTATCCAGTTTCTATACTGCCCACTTCCATCAACTCAGTGCTCTGAGGAGACATTCATATTCTTTGATACAAAGCATTCTTCATTCCAGGTAGAGCCTTGGAAGTCTGTATCTATACGCAAAGTCGAATCAGGACAGGCCGTCCATAAAGTCAGCAGCTCACAGGCTCAAATCTCTTCTCTTATTCTGGTCAATTCCATTCAAAACCTTGTTTTAGCCTCACCAGGAGTCTGATTCACCTTTCAACCATGGGCCCCATCACAAACTCAACAACCCTAGCCCCCTTGGGCTAGGTAATGGAATTCAGAACAGTCAAACCTCTCTCGTCTTCCCCTTTAGTCCCTGTAAACCAGGTTCATGGGAGTCTGCAGCAGGACTCAACCCATCTCTTTATTGCTGCGTTTCTCTCACTTCCACTCAACAAGTGGATCCAGGTGGTCACCTAGCAAGCATTTCAGGCTGCCTGCAGGCACCCTTTAACATTCAGTCCTAGAGAGGAGAATTCCTTTATGGCTCCATATTCCCCCACCCCCACACACAAACCCCTAGTTCAAAATTTTAAAAAAAACCCAAAGTATTCATTTTTCCCCCCTTCAAACTATCAACAGTACCCTAGGCAAGTCTCACCTTTGAATTTCCTCAAGGCTTAAGACAATGGGTGGAGCGTAACCTTCAGAGCCTTCTTTGTAGGTGTGTTCTACACCCATTTAAAGAGTCAAATTGGTGGCTGAAACTGTGAGCTTACAATCTCTCTATACTTCCCAAATAATCATTTCTATCAATTATATCAACAGTCAAAATTATATCAACAGTCAAAAGAAAACAGTTTAAATGTAGTACAACCAAATCCTAAACTGAGTTCTTAAAACAGTCAGGTTCAATCCTTATCAATCTTATCTCAATCCTTAACTAAACTATTCCACTGATATGAAATATGGCCTTAGGCCTCTGACTACATTGAATCAGGCCTTCTGTCAGTAATTTTGACATTCTGGTGTCCATTTTCACTAAGCAGCATGATGGCCGAGAAATTCAAGAGGCAATTTTGCCACCCGAGCTCAAGATTCACATTTATTACAATTATTTTCACCATTTCAGACAGGATTAACCAATGAAAATTTCTAGGAATCAAAACTTTAAATTCCCATATTCTTTCCAGAAAACAACCAGGGAACTTCATGGCCATATCTGACCTCTGGCTAGCTGAAGAAGAAAAACTCCTAAGGCAAAAGTCAAACAAACATCCACTTTCCATCTTTATGATTTGTTTCTCTAGTACCCCACTCCTGTTACCAAAATGTGTAAGTCCAGATTGACTAGGGAAAAAATTTCATAGACACTCATATGTAAGAGAGAGCTTTATCTCAAAGAGTACTTACATATTAAGAAAATATCCCAGCCCAGTCCAGATTAGGTCCATATGTCCAATATTAGTTTATATGTCCAATATGTCTCTGCCTTCCCTTCCCTGCTATTGAAACACTCAGAGATTTGGAGGAGACATGTGGAGTCTCATACAAGCATTGAGATGCCCCCAGAGTCACTGGATAAACAAGACCTTTCTACCCACTGTTCTGTGATCTTCCATTGCATGTGTTGTATGAGTCTGAAGAGGAACTTATGAACTGGTATCAGATATAACAGTGACCAAAAAACAAAATAGAAGACCTGACTTGTAGCAGACAGGGGACTGGTTTTGCCACCATGACAATGCACCTGCTTACGCTGCTCAGTGCATCAGTTTTTGGAATAATATTGATAGTAGCATGTCTCTCTAGCCTCACGCGACTGATTCACCTGACCTCACTCTGTGCAACTTCTTTTTGTTTCTGTGAATGAAGAGGGAGACATGAAAGAATCGGGATTTAATGACTTAGAAGAGTTGAAGAAAAAAAACAAGGGAGGTGCTGTCAGCCAACCAAATAGAGTGTAAAAAATGTTTCCAAAAATGGAATCGCAGGTTTGATATATGCATTAAGTCTAACGGAGAGTGTTTAGAAGTTGATAAGGTTGTTTTGTAAATTAAAAAAAATGAAAATTAAATACATAGCTTTGAAAAAATCATGTGTTTTGGGGAGTATGCACTTGTGAACACACACACACACACACACACACACACACACACACACATTGATTACAAGCTTCATAAGCATGAAAGTACCAGGTAGACCAGAAAGAGATAAAACCTAAAACCAATCCTCCTATCATTCTGTCACTCTGACTCCCAGGAACCTTCTAGAACAGGGTAGATGGCTCCTGTTTTAGGCCTGTTATCATTTTGGGAAGAAGAAACCCTCACCTTGCTCTCCAGGTGTGGACCACCAGAGCTTCTGGTAGTGAGAGACTGAACCAAGAAAGCAAAGCAAGAGAGCTAGGAGACCTTCCTAAAATCAAGTCCTTTCGCTTTAGAATTTTTGAATTTTTCCTGAACAGATTTTCAGTAGGAGACACGTAATTACTGGTTTTTTTTAATTGGAAGTCTTTAGGGAACACATGCACAGCCACATTAGCATGAAGCAGCATATTCGCTTCAAACAGATTAAAAGTAGTCCAACCACTTTTCTCTCTGCTTCTTTGGATGCCCTCAAAAGCATTTTCTCCTTGTCTTTTTCAGAGATCTACCCTTAATCAATTCGCAACGGTGAACTGGATTGCTGAAAGGCGGTTTCCCCTTCAAACACAGAGAACGGCCTGAAGTGACAGAAATGACAGATGTTAGGGACCAAACAAAAAGACACAAAACTAGTAGCGACAGGACTTGTGCTCTCTGACTCAGTCAGGAAATGCTCTCAGCTGCTAGAAACGGAAAACAAATGGAGGCTTAAATGCCCCCTCCCCCCCCCCTGCACCTTATAAATTCTTGTGCCAGGCAGCCTAGGGCAAGCACAGAGTTCACACACATCTTCAGGAACCCAAATCCCCTCTAGCTTCTGTTTTATTCTACCACTTCCTGTGTTCTCAAAATGGCTGCCGCACCTAGGAAGCAAGAACAGGGAAAGGATGGAAGAACTGGTGGGTGGAGTCCGTTCCTCTAAAGAGCTTTGCAGATGTTTTCCCTTAGGGACAGCAACTTATGTGTCATTGATCTAACCTTGACCACGTGGTCACCAACTTCTGCAAAGGAGGTTGGGACCAAAGTGATTAAACTGGCCCACTATTGCAACTAACAGAATAAGAAAGATGATAGAAGATAGATAGATAGATAGATAGATAGATAGATAGATAGATAGATAGATAGATAGATAGATAGAGATAAAACATATGAGGGACCATATGTCTATGGTCTATTCATTTTCTTGGATATTTATATTAACTTTTTTTATTTCCTGTAAAGGCCCCCAGAATCTTCCATCTCCTTGACCATGAGTACTAATGGGAAGTTCATTCTTTCCAGGACTTCTATCTTGTTGGTTCTAGTTTGCCACCCTGCTGAGAAAATGAATTTCTACTCCAGCTATACTGAATCAGAATCTCTATTTTAACAGAATCCCCAAGTGATTCTTATGTGGGGAATCACCTAAGATGATCACATTTCCACTCAGTCAAAGCTGAGCAAACCGATTTGAAGCCCTGATTCTAACCCATTTAGCTTAATGGAACTCTACATGCTGATATATATCCTGGTCAATACTGGCCTGCACCGTCCTCTTTTTAATTACACTCAAAATAATGTCTACATTTCACATCCATCTAAATCACAAACTTAAAAGAACAAAACCATCAGCAGCAATATAAGATGCTTTCATTGTATCTTGCTCACCTAGTCAATCTCTGAAGGATTCCTGGTGCTTTAGTGAGCTAAAATGCATGATCTGCTCCCTGTAGAGTCTGCAGTTCAAGCCCACCCGTTGCCACAATGGGAAACACGAGTGACTGTCGGCTCCCATAAAGTTTTACAACTTCAAAAACCTTAGAGAGCAGTTTTGTTCTGTCCTGTAGGATTGCTTTGAGTCAGAACTGGCCCAATGGCAGTGCATTTTGGTTTGTTTTGGGTTTTTTTAATGTAGCTCTTCCTGCTCCTGGTTATTTGTTAAATTGCCTATTCTTTGAGATCAATCTTGGATCAACAAAAACATACACATGATTAAAACATTTATTTTCTTCAAACAAAAAACATGAAACTAAATATTCACTAACCTATTTCCCCATTTCCCAGTATCCATACTTATATATTTCTAAAGTAGAGTTTGGTCAACCTTCCAGATTCATAGAGATTAGTTTGTTAATATGTCACCCAGAGAATACAGTCCACTTAAAAAATCCCAAGCACTTTTTTAAGACTTACTAGACTGAGATCACCTGCTACGTGAGAGTGCAGAAAATTCCATATTGTGGCCGATTCCTTTCACCCACTGACTTTGCTTTATTTTTATTCTTCTGCTGAGCATTTGACTAAACTGAATGATGTGTTTCCATAATATAAGATGATATAAAATCACTATCTCTAAATGAATACGATAGCCTATTATTATGTCTATATTTTTTAAATATCTAAGAAGCTTAAGGGGTACTAAGGGTTGTATCCTACACAGAGTCTAAGTGATTTCAAATATATATGTATATATATTTGAAACATATATATGATGACATGTATATAATATACATGTATATTGTATATAATCATATTGAGAGTATATATATATATATATATATATATATATATACACACAGTACTGTGCTTCTGGCAAAAGTTTACAGAGAACATTAATGTCTCATTTAATAATGTGTACATAAAATGTTCCGTGACATTTGTTTCATTACCTACAATGCATCATTTCCATTCTTTTCATTCAAATTATCTACTACCTCCTGCCTTCTAATCTCTGGTCCTGAGGAAATGTTCCTTTTTTTCATCTCATAGAATTCATTATTCCAAGGAGCATGCTCCTCTCAAGTGTTCCTGTGTATGGACCTATTGTTTGGCTGCAAGGTCATATCCGGGAAGTGCCTCAGTTCCAGGTTAGCAAGGTCTCTCTGTCAGACTACTCCACCTGTTCTTTGTTTCTTTTGAAATGTTTATTTTATGATGCATTTTCTCCCATCCGCTATTGCCTTGTCTTGCTTATTGCACTAACTAGGACTTCCAGTGCGCTGCTGGATAAGAGCAATGGTGAAAGGCATTTTCATGTGGCTGCCGTTCTACAGGGCCATGCTTTCAGGCTCTGTTGAAGGTAATGTTTGCTGTTGGTGTTGGGTTTATGGAAATGCCTTTATTATTTTTCATCCAGGAATGGTTGCTGGACTTCATCAACTACCTTTTCTGCAGTGATTGAGAGGATAATGTGATTATTTTACTTATATGGTGAATGACATTGATAGATTTTCTAATGTTGAATTATTTTGACTAGCTGGCAGGAGTCCCATTTGGCCATGATGAATTTTTTTACATACATATGAAGAGTCTACTAAAAGTTCATGGAGGATGCATATTATTTTTAAAAAACTATGTAAGGATTTCATGAGTTTTGCACCCAAAAAAACTGAACTTGTTTTAACATGTCTGAACAGGAACTTAATCGAGAAATTGAGAATCATAGGCATCAGTTTAAAAAGATTCCCCGTCACAGCAATTCTGCTGCAACTGAAGAAGGACAAATAACAAACATGTAGTGAAACTTGAGTGGAATAATGCCGAAATCATGGATGCTTTACAACAGGTTTGTGGGGACACTCTCCCAAAGGAATCAGCAAGGTGCAAATGAAAAAGGGAAGAGAAGATGCTGAAGATGGAGTTCGCAGAATCAAACCGTCCACGTCAATTTGTGAGGTTAGGGGTGGGGGAAATCAAGCTTGGTCACATTCTAACTAGAGAAGGCTAGTGAGCAGAAACAATAACTAAGACCGTAGACAGCGTAGGCTTATACAACTCTGGCTTGAAAATGACTGTGGAGCAAACTTTCTGCTCCCCGCCTGCCAAAACTCTAACACCCAGATGAGCTGCAGACAAGAGCTGAGCTTTCAGTAGAAAGTTGAAACAAGTGGGATCAAGATCCTGAGCATTTCTTAGAAGAATGGTGAACAGGAAATGAAACATGATTTACCAGCATGCTCCTGAGAAAAAGCACAATCAAAAAACAAAGGCAACCAAGAGGGAAGAGTTATAGAGCTGAAGCAAAAGTGCACTGGTGAAAAGCAAAGTCCAGAGCAACTGTTTCTATTATTGTTGTCACATCTTTATTTTTGTTTGTATTATTGTTGTTGTTTTTATTTATTGTGTTAGGCTTTTGTCTTTGTTGTTTTAGTGTTTTGTTTATTATTGTTGCACATTTGCTTTGTGTTTTGTTATATGTTTTTGATTTGGATGTTGGTGGCTTTATGGTTGGTCTCTTTGTTCTGTGTTGTGTTGGTTCAGTTGTTGCTGTTTTTTTTGCTTCTGCTTTTGTGTGCAAAGTCTTTTGTTGGTTGGCTTTCTGGAGGGCCAAGAATGACAATATGAGCCTATCCTAGGGGTGTTTCTTAAACAAGAAAACACCCAGGAAAGCTTCCCCAGAAGGTCTCTCTCTGCCGCCACAAGCTCCTGCTCTCCCTCTCATCAAACAAGAGCACGTTTTGAGAGTTTCCGTGGGAAATTCTTCAACATCCCGCTTCCAGTCCTGATCGGGGTCCTTCGGACTTCTGGTTTCCTAATCTTAAAAAATCTTCTCAATTACCCATTTTGCTGCACACTCTAATGTGACTGGAACTGCATGGACCTGATGAAATTTAGGGGACCTTCAGTCCATTAAGGATAGACTAACTAGCTGGTATCAATGCTTACAAAGTGGTCTTGATGGATGTATGTGGAGAAGAAATGTCTTGAATTCCATCTTCCTGTGAACTTTTTAAAGCTCTCTATGTTGAATTCTATATTGGTGATTTTTTTTTGTCTAGCTTCATGTTGCAAATTTGTGTGTACTTTTCTTTTTGTGGTTGTCTTTGGTGTCAAGGTTATTCTATGTACATAAAATCAATTTAAGAGCACTCTTGTCCTCTTCTATGCTCTGCGTCGGATGGGGTGGTACTGATATGTGTTCTTTGCTGAATGTTTGGAAGAATTCTCCAGAGAAGCCATCTGTGCCAGGGCATGTATTTTTCTCAATGACTTCTTTAATCTCTTCTATCTCACTCACTACTGTGGAGGTGATGCTGACTCACTGTGACCTTGTAGGAAGGGGAAGAACTTCCCCCTTTGAGTTTTCAAGACTGTAAGTGTTTATGGGACTAGAAAGCCCTGTCTTCCATAGAGCAGCTGGTAGTTTTGAACTGCTGACCTTGTGCTCACAGCCTAACTTGTAACCGCTACAAGACCAGGGCTCCTTCGATCTCTTCCATAGAGTTGTCTATTTCTGAACTGTGATTGCTGGTCTCTTAGAGTTCTAGCTGCTGTGTTTGCATGGTTTCTCATGGTTTCTTTGGTCCTTTTGCTCTCCTATTGTTTTTCTGATTTACATTGTTGTTGTTTCTCTTGGCTTTCCTTGATCTATTTCTTGATCTCTTGGAGAATCCTATATACTAGTCTATCTAATCGCCAACCAGGACATTTCATTATCATTTCTTTTTATGGAAAGTTTTCTGATCCCTTGCTAGAGCCATCTTCTCCTGCTTCTTTATGAGGCGTAATACTGTCGGCCGTCTCTGAAGTATTAGGGGGTTTATTACCTTTCTTGTATACTATATTGGCTGCCTTCTGATTTTGAATTTTGTTTTGCTTTGATAAATCAGAGTAGGACAAAAATGTTTGGTACTCTGGTCACTAGCCTGGATGCCCCAGAAATCTTATCACCTGCCTTCTGAAGGGTGGGGGACCGGATGATTATGTTCACTGTCCTTGCAGAGCAGATGAAGATATAGTTGACATTGCTGGTGAGGTGATGTCATCTTGGTGTAGAGAGCTTTCTCATTGGTTACTGGGTTGGGTGTTATGTAGTCAGTCGCTGGGCAACTGAATCACAGTAGTGAAGCAGGAGGCTATAACCTTGTCTGATAGAACAAGATGCAAGGGTGTGTGTATAGTTCTCTGGCACCTAGTGTAGGTACCGGAGGAAGGGGAAGCAGATCATTGGTCTACTAGCTTCTAGCATGAGTGGCTGGGGCTGTAAGACACCTTGATTTGTATTTTAGGCTCTGGGGAAGCTATATAATCTGGTGTCAACCTGTGAAGGGATGGAGTTTAGCCTATCAATCAGGCCACAACTTGATGACCTCATTTGGCGGTACTAAGGAAATAAATAGCTCTTTGGAGGTGGGGCACACATACACTCCCTGTGAGAAATTCCTGTTGACGAGACACATAGAGTGACTCTAGAGCCCTGGAGCAGGAGGAGCCAGGTGGAGACCCACACCAGCTCTGAGATGCTTACACTGCCACTGGATCCATAAGACTTTCCACCCACTGGCCTGTGATCTTCCTGTATTCAGCATCACTGCATGTGTTTCCTGAGTCTGAAGAGGACTTTGTAGGCTGGTGTCGGACATATGGGCTAATATCGGGTTTATGAACTTGATCTGGGCTGGGATGTTTTCTCAATATTCAATTGCTCTTATATATAAAGCTGTCTCTTAAACACGTATGAGTGTCTATGAATTTGTTTTTCTAGTCAACCCGGACTAACCCAGGCTCCCAGTGCCACAAAGCATATGAACATCCCTGCCCTTGTGAGGGCACCAGGGCTGTATTAGTGGTGATGCTGTTCTGTAGCTACCCAGTGCTGGGTATCAAGTATAGAGAAGTGGTAGGCATGGCCCCTGCTCTGTTGAACCCCTGGTTCAAGGGGAAGAGTGATGGATGAGTACTGCTGGACCATGATTACGTGGGGGAATAAGTGACAGGATTGAGAATTTGTTCAATGTCCCTGATCCTCCAGGTGGGGAGGGAGGCAGGAGTGAGCACAAGACAGGAGCACCCCTGCCCGGCTCTGGTCTAGGGTTTGGAGTTGAACCTGCTTTGTAGCTCTAGATCAGTGGCTCTCAACCTGTGGGTCATGACCCCTTTGGGGGTCAAACGACCCTTTCACAGGGGTCACCCAATTCAGAACAGTAGCAAAATGACAGTTATGAAGTAGCAACAAAAATATTTTTGTGGTTGGGTGGGTCAGCACCACATGAGGGTCATGGCATTAGGAAGGTTGAGAACCACTGCTCTAGGCGATAGGGGCTTCCATTGGAAACCTGCTTTCTTGGTTTCTGGATGGCCCCACTGAGCAGATTCAGCTGGCAGGTCCCCAGAAATCATGTTTGTTGTGGATTCTTCTTCCACTTGGAACTCACTTATTCCTCCTCTTTGCCTTTGATGCTCAGGGGTTCGAACTTCTCCTCTATATCTCACTGATGGTCTGCTTAATTCTTTGTTGTCAGAAGGACATAATGAGACATTAGTCCATGCCGCCATCTTGGACTGCTGTTCTAGAAGTCTTCATCATGGGGGAGGCTATTGAAGCACATGGAAGACTTTCCTCATTTCCAATTCTCAATGCCCAAAGTCCTGGGGAAGAGAATCATCATTCAAAGCTACACATATCATTTCATCTACTAAGAATCTCTACTATCCTCGCTCAAAAATTTAGGTTTCAATCATGTCACGTATCCATTGTACATTGTTCCCTTTACTAACTTCTTAGACTTAGGCTGCTACTGTGTCACTGACAATATATCTCAATAAAATAGATAACGGGTCCAGAGTATCTGCCTCTCTCCTACCACCTTCTCATCTGTGTAAATCAATGAGCACAAGTCAGAAATGCTGGAATCTAGCTCGTCTCTGCAGCACATCCTTATGTAGAAAGATAACACTTCCCCTTAGATTTTCAGCAGTGCTCGCTCAAACCAACGCCTCCCCAGGCTCCAAGTGGAACTTTTCTGTGACACCGCCTTCTGACACTTTCTCTAGTGGTACTCTCCCTCCTCGCAGGGAGCCTGAAGTCACTCAAGGGATCTTCTGAACGACTAACGACTAGAACAGATGGCCTCGGCAAATATAAAGTTCAGCTGCCTGTTCCATAGCAACTGTGCTGCTTTAAATGATTAAGGGGATCGTGGCAGCCAGGAAATGTTTATTGTTTTGGAAAGAGGGTGGGTCAGGATGGGATTTCACTTTCACTCTTTCCTAGAGGAAAATATTCATCCAACTGATTTGATGTGACATATCAGAACCACAGCCCTCGCCTGCCAACTGTCAAGACATCCGACGGCTAGGGCAACTGGGAAAGGTAGCAAGAAAATAAACTGACTCTAAGCCAAACAAATGCCAATTGGGGGTTGCTTCAGGAGTGCTAGAAAAGATGGCAGAGAGCCAACAGCCGGGTGGATGGACAGGGGCTGCTTAAAGGGCACAAAGCAAAGGCCATGGCCTGTGAGATTCCAAGGAGACATGATTGGTACTTGGTTACAGATGGAGGATGGTGGCCAAGCTCTCTCAAAGATATTTGCCTAACGTGCCAAATGAACTGTTCTTTCATTTGTAGTTCAAAGCCACGATGTATAATGGAACAGTGAGACAAGAATGACTGATGGGAGGTTTCAGCATGCTTTAATTAAGAACTGGCTTGACTTTGTCAGTAGGCAAACTAAACCACGCAGGACGGAGACATGAAAAACGTTTCCTTCAGGGTAACCGTTTTATAGTTGAGAGCAAAGTGAAATCACCATGCACACCCACTCGTACCCTGGATCTGTTTACCTTCACGTAGGCCTGTGCCTTGGACCATATTAGGTAGGAAAGTCTCTACGGTGCGGGTGCTGGAGGGAGACATGCCCTTCAGACATTGCCTGAATGTCCAAAGGCTTTTCTTTGTTGGGGGAATATAGTTATTTGATGCTGGTGGGGGTGGTGTTCGGTACTTTCAAATTGGTTATGACTCATAGTGCCCATTTGTACAGTGGAATGAAACGCTGCCCTGTCCTGCACCATCCGCACAGCGGTTCTGTTAGAGCCCGCCCTTCATTACAGGCACCGTGTTTTCTGACTCTTTACCAAATGAGCAGTCCTTCTCCAGGGCCCACTCTCTCCTGATAACAGGCCCCACGTTAGTATGATGAATTTAACGGGTTCTAATAGACTCATATATTTACCTAACTCTGCTTCATCAGACTAGTCCATTTCTCTGAAGAATGAAATCCACTCTGTTGAGGAGAACTGCCCAGTGTGGGCAAGATGGGCAGAGGAACTGACAGTTAGAATCGGAAAGAGGCAAATCTTGAAGCTGCTTGCTTAGACTAGTAAGAATATGGCCGATGTCAGCAAGTTTTCATAATTGTCAGGTTGGAAATCCAGCCAGGTACATAAAGCACAAGTTCTAATCAAATAATCTCATAGGTGTCTCCCCACAAAGTGCATTTCACTTTCTGAGATTCTATCTGTTACTGGAAAGGCGTATGTTCAGCAAATGTCCCTAAATCAAGCCACACGTGCGTGCATTAGGGAAGATAATCGTTTAAGACAGATTTTGAAGATTTTGAGAAAGCTGAAATTTCTTTACATGAAACCTGGTGACATTATTAGCAGGGCACGCCTGGGCTAAGGTGACAAAAGCCCAGGGGCTCTTGGTTCAGCAAAGATGTGCCTTTCAATGCCTGCGTGTGATGACGAAGAGAAAGGACTCCCTAGATGACTCTACAGGAGCAGGATTTTCACTAAGTCAATGACAGATTTCCCATTCAGCTTGGCCATCCAAAACATATCTTGACCTCTTAAGGCAGTGTACGGGAACTTCAAAAAGTTTATGGGAAAATTCCGTGATCTCACTATTCCATTTTTCCATGCACTTTTTTCCCCCAGATCATTTTATTGGGGGTTCTTACACTCTTATAACAATCTGTACATCAATGGTATTAAGCATATTTGTACATATGTTGCCAACATTATTTTCTAAACGTTTACAGTCTGTTTGAGCCCTTGGTATCAGCTCCTCTTTTTATCCTCCCTTCCCATCTTCCCACCTTTGTGACCCCTTGATAAGTTATAAATTATTACTAATTTCATATCTTACATGAACCGATATCTTCTTTCCCTTCCTCTCTCACCTTCCCCCTACCCTCCTGGTATCGCTACATCCATTTCTGCTCCTGAGAGATTTATCTGACCTGGATTCCGTAGTCCTGAGCTCTTATATGTACCTGTGTACATGCTCCAGTCTAGTCTGCAATGAAAGGTATGACTGGGGTCATGATCGTAGGGAGCAAGGAAGCCTCAAGGAACCATAGGAATATTGTGTGTTTTTTCAGTGCTATGCTTCTCCATGGTTGACTCATCCCTTCCTTGTGACCCTCTCTGAAGGGATGTCCCATTGTCTACAGATGGGTTTGGGGTCTCTGCCATTGTCCATGAAGTTCTTGAAGCACCCTCCTCTATGTTTCACAAGGAATAAGGCCACAGAAAAGCTACCATGACGATGCACCTGAGAGGGATCCGTGTCCTCAAGTTCTCTTTGTGTTGTGAAACTGGTATCTTTCTCACACTCCATTTACCTTGTTCTCAGGGTGATGTGTGTATGCAGAAAATAACCAGGGTGCATGTAGTAGGATCTGCAACTCAGCTAAGAGAATGGAGCAAAAGCAACTAACTCGTTGTTCTTAACTTTGACCATGTGCTGTGATTGCTCTCTGAGGGAGCTATAAGCCACACTGATAGCTGGTGCCTGTATCTTAAGATTATGCTTTAATTGGTCTGACCTTTATCAGACATGGCTTGCTGCAAGCTTGTTAAGTGATCCTAACATACAATCAAGGTTTGGTTTCACTACTCTGGAGTAGACAGGGATCCTCAAACGTCTCTAAGCACAAGGGACCTGGAGCTGTCTGGGAAGTATGTTTTATCAGTTGCCAGGGGTTTTGCAGTCAGATGGCCATTGGGTCACATTCTGAAAACCATCATGTCTTGACTTAGCCTTTTTGTTTAAGCTTTGAGCTTGGCACCTGGTGACACCAACTTCAGCTATGTGAAGAGTTCACCTAGAGGGCGGGAATCTTAATTTTGGCAGTTCCCAATATTCATGGAAACAAAAACTTTCACAAAAGCTTCTGTACCATTGTGCTGACACATGCAATGCCAAGGGCAATTCCAAATTCCCATAAGTCAGGGAAGTTGCCTGCCAGAATGAAAGTGCCCAAATAAGACAATAGATTGCACCCGGAAACAGAAGTGTGTGGGGAAGTCAAGGAGGATTTTTCCATCTTTGAATTCTTCTTTCTTTATCATGTTGTTGATGTTGTTGTTAGGTGCTTCAAGATACACACTTTTATGTCTATTCTCAAAACGTCATTGTGTGTCTGACCCAGATTTCCACTCTCAAGTATTTCTCCAGAGAGATGAAAATGTATGCGTTGCCATGGAATGGATTCTCATTTATAGCGACCCTCAAAGACAGAGGAGCATTGTTTCTGAGACCACAACTCTTTTTCTTTAAGTCATTTTATTAGGGACTCATACACCTCCCAGCACAATCCATACATACATCAATTGTATAAAGCACATTTGCACATTCATTGCCCTCATCATTCTCAAAACATTTGCTCTCCACCCAAGCCCCTGGCATCAGGTCCTAATTTTTCCCCTCCCTCCCCACTGCCCCCTTCCCCATGAACCCCTGATAATTTATAAATTATTATTTGGTCATATCTTGCTCTGTCCCACGTCTCCCTTCCCCCACTTTTCTGTGTATGTTCCCCAGGGAGGAGGTCACATGCAGACTCCTGAAATAGGTTCCACCTTTCCAACCCACCCTCCCTATGCTCTCCCAGTAGTGCCACTCACACCACTGGTCCCGAGGGGATCATCCGCTCTGGCTTCCCTGTCTTTCCAGTTCCCACCTGCACCAGTGTACCTCCTCTGGTCTAGTCAGGCTTGCAAGGTAGAACTCGGATCGTGACATTGGGCGGGGGGGCGGGGGGAGGGGGAGAAGCATTTATGAACTAGAGGAAAGTTGTATTTTTGATCGTTGCTACGTCGTACCCTGACTGTCTTGTCTCTTCCCCAAGACCCTTCTGTAAAGGGATGTTCAGTGGCCTACAAATGGCTCTTGACAGAAACAGTCTCACCTTTCTCCTACAAAGTCACTGTGATCTTCAACTAATGACCTTGTGGCTAGCAGCACAATATACCCAAAAATATTTGTGCAAGATTGTTCACAACAGTTCCTTTAGTGATAACCAAATATCCCAAACCCCTGAAATTATATCCATGGAAAATTGAGTAAACAAATATAAACAAAAGATTATTCTATGGTATCGATCTACCTATTTATCTACCTACTTACCTACATACTTATATACCTATCCATCCATCCATCCATCCATCCATCCATTCATCCCTCTATCCATCATTTGTCTTTCTGTTTACTCTGAATGTATGCAATCCCAGAAATATATTCTTTGAAAAGAGTTGTACATTTTCCTTAGCAGACTTTTCCACATATCTAAGTTGGATGTACACATTCTAATAATGTTTGGCCTGTAGCTTCTTTCATGGATGTATATATAATTTATTATGATATATAATATAGGCAATTAAGTATATATAATATATACTATATTATGTTATATAGAGTATATAATGTTATAACTATATATATGTATACATATATGTTATTGTCAAGTCAGTTCTGACTCATAGAAACCTTATGCCTAACAGAAGAAACCACTGTCTGGTCCTACACCATCCCCACGTTGGTTATTTTTGAGCCCAATTATTGTAGTTACTTTGTCAGTCTTCTCATCAAGGTCTTCCTCTGTTTTTCTCTACTGGTCCAATTGTGAGGGATTTTTGTTTGTTTTATTTACATTTAATTGCAATTCATATTGAAGACTATACTCATTGATCATCGCCAGCAAGGGCATCAAGTCCTCTTCATTTTGAGCCAGCAAAGTGTGTCATCTGCATATCACAGGTTGTTAATGAGCATCCGTCCAATCCTGGTGCCATAGTCTTCTTCATATAATCCAGCTTCTTGGAGTATTTGCTCAACATACAGATTGAATAAGTATTGTGAAGAGATACAAGCCTGACACATACCTTTTCTGATTTTAAACCATGAGGTCTTCCCTAGTTCTGTTTGAATAAATGCCTCAATCCACGTACAAGTTCTGCATAAGCACAAAGACATGTTGAAATTCCACACAGTTGAATAGGATTTGCATAGTCAATAAGACATAAGTAAACATCTTTCTGGTAGTCTCTGCTTTGAGCCAAGCAACATCTGCCTGACGTCAGCAAAGCTCTCCCTTCATTCAAGTCCTCCTTTGAGTTCAGAGTGTATTTCTGGCCGCTCCTTGTCAATCTATTGCTCCAACCACTGTTGAATGATCTTCAGCCAGTTTTACTTACATATGTGATTCATGATATTGGTTGATATTGTCTGCATTCTATGGGGTCACCTTTCACATACAAATATGGATGTGTTTTAGTAGAATGGTCAGGTCTTCTAAATTTCTTGACATAGAGTAGTGAGTACTTCCAACACTTCATCAGTGTGTTTACACATTTCAATTTGTATTTCTTCAGTTTCTGAAGCCTTGTTTTATCTTAATGCCTTCCGTACAGTTTGCAGTTCTTCCAAGCTAACTTCACTTTGCTAATTATACAGAGCTGCCTCTCCCAATTCTGGTCCTTCCTGTCCAAAGTGAGTGAGACTAAGTCTATCCATCCACTCAGGAGGAGTCTGGCTGTGCCTCTTTGAAGAAAGATTGTTGAAGACTGAACAAGGACACACACACAAGAATACACAAAATCTTTCACTATTCAGATTTCAGTTCATACATGCATGAGTTGATTCCTAAACAAGGTGCTGAAACATGACTGTGATTAGTGGCCGCAGACAAGTTCTCTCAGTAATACACTTGCTTAGTCTCTATGGGATAAAGTTGAGGTTTTCTACTCCCATAAAGAGCTACAGTCTTGGAAACTCACAGGGGCACTTCCACCTGGTCTATAGGGTGGCTGTGAGTCAGCATCCACTCAATGGCAGTGAGAGTTTTGAGGTGAGTCCCCATAAGTTTTTTGTGTTAAGATGCAACCAGAACAATGGCTTCTCAGGAGATCGACTGAACCAGTCAAATTCTAGGCAGAGCGGTGAGTTCAGCAAGTGGTGGTAAGTGTTTTTTATGAGGGACAATCGAGCTAGATTTTCTCAAAGGACACAGGGTGATCAAGGAGCCGATTAAGAAGTAAGTTACAATGGAGAACACCCCACCCTCATCAGCCCAGAACCTGCTCTTTCTTCAAGGATAGAAAGAGTTGTCCTTGGAAAATTTCCTTGGGAAACCTAACCCTACTCACACTACAGCCTCAATATTGCCCTGTGAGAACTTCTTTTTTGTTCTCAGAGCCCAAAGAACATTGGAAAACAATGTGATCCAAGTCCTTGAAGGATATAGCAACTTTAATTTTTGATGTGGTATACATTAAAGAGCAGGGTTCTTTGGGGAAGGATTAGAGATGGAAACATGGCCTTTGGAAGTGGGTCTACATGGAGGTTGTGTTGAGAAACAGTAGCTTCATATGTTAATATTTTTGCTTAATTACTGTTTTCTGATTCATAGCCAGTGTGAGTTTGTGTTGATAAAGGTCAAGCTCTTTTTCTGTCTCCTAGACACACCGAAGAGAGAAACAGACATGCTGGTGAAATTCTGGCCAGACATCATTCCTTTTATAAGTAAGTGATTGTCATTCTTATAAAAGCACAGCGTGCTTTAACATTGCTTTTCAGAATGCCTTCTTCATGTCATCGTTTCCATGAGCAATATTGAAAGAAATAGCAAACTTTCAGAGAGGCATCTCAAGTGAAGTCAGGCACGGGAGAACCTCTGAAGGATTTGAGAGATAGAAACCGGTGGCAAAGTTCCCCAGGAAAGAGCTGGAGGAACAAGTAGGGAGAAAAATAGAACTCCCGGCATTTTGAAATACAGATGAAAAAATTGCATTTCTTTCTTACTCAAGGGCTAACCCTTTTCAACAAGGGCAAGTGGATCCGGTATGCATCTCTGTCAAGTATACTTATGATCCAATTATTCTCCTATTTGCCATTCTGGGGTTCTCTCAGTCCATTTTCTTTCCTTAGTATCCGGGGCTGGGGACTGACTCGATCCACCAGAGGGCGTATGGCATTACATTTCAAGTTGCCCTAAAAGAGGCTTTGGTCACTGACAACCTCACAAAGCACACTTGCGAGGTTGTAATGTGTGGTTCCAGATGTAGCAGTCAGGAGATCCAAGGACTCTGGGCTGCTACAAAACTCCTTTGAAGTGTTGCAGGACAAGGCTGATACTTTGTCAACCAAGGTGTGCCCGATCCAAGCCACGGTTGTTTCAATCACCTCATGTGAGTACAAAGGTTGGACATTGAATATCGAAGACCGAAGAGGAGTCGATGTATTTTGAATTATGGTACAATCAAAGAATATTGACACTATTCAATATCTGACTGCCAAAAGAATGAGAAAATCTGTCTTAGAAGAAGTACAGTTTGAATGCTTCTTAGAAGGAAGGATGATGAATCCCCTTACTTTGACTTCGTGATCAGGAGAAGCCAGTCCCTGACAATGGGCATCATTTTTTGGTAGAGAGGCAGCGCAAAAGCTGAACGCTTTTGATGAGACAGACGGACACAGTGGCTGCAGCATTGGGCACCAACCTAAGAGCATTGGTGTGGATGGCACAGGACCGGGCAGTGTTTGCTCCTCTTGCATGTGAGGTTGCTCTGAGTCAGATGAGTCAGTCGATGCCATCTACCACCAACCACAGAGAAGACAGCCCTTCACGTGCCCTTTCACTACTTCCATGCGGAATACAGACCCTTGACTATAACCTGACGCTTTAGAGCCTTCAGTGATGGGGCCTCTGCTCAGTTGTTTAAATGAAAAGGTTTGCTGTCTTGTTGGATTTTTACCCTTTTGACTTTCTACTTCTAACGAGTAGACTGATTTCTCTTCCTTTGGTAGGGGCCTCCTGATGCTGAAGGCAATAGAGAGCTATTCTGTGGATCCCTAGCTTGTATTGCTGTTCTTTCGGGACTCTCTTCTATCGAAATTCTGCAACAAACTTTAAAAAGGCCCTGCTCCAAGCTCATAGTGGGCTGAACTGCTCCAAGTCACCGTTCCCGGTCCCTTTACACCACAGCCCTTAAGACTTACACTTGTTTTTTTGTTTTGCTTTGTATTGACTCACTATTCCTGTCCAAACGCTTTGATTTAAGGACCTAGTTTTGGTGTAGATGGTGACAAAGAGGAAGACTGTCAAGGCGACTGGTTGATACAATGGCTACCCCCAAGGGCTTAAACTTAGCAAGGATTATGAGGATGGCTCATGACTGAGCAATGTTTTACTCGGTTGTGCCTAGAGTTGTAACTGGCACAAGCTCAACAGCGCCTGATAACAATGGCCACCACCATAAATCATGATTGAGAAAGCCTCACCCATATCCTCTCCTCCTCAAAAAGAATCAACTCTCCCTTCCCTAGCACCCTCCTTAAAGCCCTGAACGTTGGTACCTAGAGAAGCCATGCTCAGGTGCCTTATCTGCCTGATGACTCCCCACTTACTAGACCCTGGAGCCCTTTCACAAGCTTGCAGGTGGCATGCAGGGTCCTGATAATTATCCATCTAATGGGAAAGCTTTCAGGGAATGTCTTTATAATGCATGTGCTTAGGAGACTACCCCGTGGTCGGATTTTCTATTTACTTGTCTCACAGGACCATGACACTAGCAAAGTGGTGGCTAACATCTCAAACTCCCTTTTAGGACCCGAAGGCTTTGCCTCAAATACTGTTTCACAGCACAGCCAGGCTCCGAGGGAGATTGTTGTTGTTGGCAGGTAGCGCAACACTCTTTGTGACTCAGAGCAAACCGGTGTGTTAGAGTGGAAGTGTGCCCTCGGGTTTTTTAAATTTTTACTGTGAACTTTATGGACGTAGATCACGAGCTCTCTAGCTCATGGAGTCCCTGGGTGGGCCTGGAACACCTGTCTTTCAGTTAGTAACCAAGTGCTTCACCATTTCTCTTCAATGGAGGAAACCCGGGCTGCTTCTCCATGACCCTGTGGAGCAGCTGTTCCTAAATGCGGCATGAGCAAGCACTGCTTAGAAGTCTTTGAGGCCTTTTTGAACTATATGAACTTCAAGTCCCCAGGAAGGATGTCATTTCCATAAATGTTTCTATACCTAGAAACATTGGTGATCTAAATACTTAGGTAGGGTAGTCCTATAACCTATCCTATAAATTAGATACCGGTGAGAGGAATGAAGCATTGTAGAATTGTTACAGTGAGGCATCCTTCTAATGCCAGGCTGCTCCTGCCAATTCGATTATGTGACATCACAAAATTTAACACAAGGTATCTCAATATCAGCTGTGAGTGACAGAAGCGCCAATCAAAAGTTGCTAGAACCAAATAGAAAACAAAACTGTTTTCTTTTGATGAATTATTCACTTTAACACCCCTTTTCTTTCCTTGCTATTGTTCATAGCTATGGTCTGATTTGCTTCACAAGACTTCTTTAAGAGTTGAAAAGCAAAGAGGTTTCTTTGAAGACTAAAATATGTCTGACCCAAGCCAGGGCATTTTCAATTGCCTCATATGCATGTGAAAGCAGGACTTTGAATATGGAAGACAAAAGAAGAATCAATCAATTTGAATTATGCTGATGGAGAATACTCAAAGTGCCAACGACAGTCTAAAGAACAAACAAATCTGTCTTCTTACTAAGGAGTGTGGCCACAAGGCTCCTTAGAAGCAAGCTTGGTGGGATTTTGTCTTGTGTACTTTGGATATGTTTTCAGGAGAGAGAAGTCCATGGAAAATCCATCATGCTTTGTTCCAAAGCTCCTGCCTGGTTCTTCCATTGGCTGTTGGTGAAGAGGTTTGCATTTGAAAGGATGAAGAAGGGTTTGCTTCTCTCTTTAGAGATGTAGCAGTAAGTGTACACATGACTCTTCTTGCATCGCACTGGACAGAACAAGTTGCAATGCACCCCCACACAATTCACCTGCATTTGATTTCCATGTGATTCCAGACCAAACCAAGCTCACCGCCACGGAGTCAATGCCGACTCATAAAGATCCCATTGTGGGTTTTTGAGATTGTAACTCTTTATGGGAGTAGAAAACCCAATCTTTCTCCCTTGGGGCTGTGGTGGTTTCGAACTGCCAACAATGTGATCACAGCCCAACACATAAGCACTATATGACCAGGATTGCTTTACTACATTGGTGGAAACTAGTACCTTCTGCCCTTGTCATATTTAGCCTCAGCTATGGGAGTAGGCAAGATGTTTACTGATCAGTAGCCTCATGATTGTGAGACAGGACATGCTATCCTCCATTTTCAATTCTTTCTCAGACATGGTTTTCATTCTCACAGAATTGTTTTGGGTCAAAAAGCTTAAAATATGTTGGTGAGAAGAATTAATAGGAACAATGTAATGAGGAAACTTGCCAACACACACATGTGTGCACACATACAGCCATACACAGGCATGTACGCTGCTTGATAGCCCAAAGATGCACTAAACAATACAAGGTGAATTTATTGGAAAGCTTTGGACTTGATTTCTATTGGGACTTACAGATGGTATGCTTTGTTGACAAAGAACAGGATAGGCAGTCCCCAAAAGGTCAACAACAGGAGTAGAGTTATAAAATGAAGGTGAGCCCAGGGAGGGAAAAAAGGACAATGAGAATCCCCTTCTAGGACAGTGTGCTTCTAAGGGAAAAGTAGAGGGGGAGGTACAGGGAACGCCTGGAGCCAGCAGGCTTTGATTCTCCCACATATACCTGTTGGCAGAGGATTTGCATATAGCTGCATAAGTCATGAATCCCTCTGTGTACTCTCAGGTCATCAAGATGGAGGAAAAACCCTCTGTCTAATAGGCAAATGCATGAGCAGGCCCCGATGCTTGGACCTCATGAAACTGTCTCGGGCAATGTCTTTAAGTGAAACTCTCCAGTTTGCTATTTTCAGACGCATACATCTCTCCACAAAACGTGTTTTTCCAAATGTGAAAAATGGGATTAAAAACATTTTTCTCAGATCACACCCAGAGCCGTGCAGTTGGTCAGATTAAGCGTGGGGCGTGGCGAATTGTTCACGATCTGTTTGGGGCTTCCAGTTAGTAGAGACAGCGACGGGCAAAACTCCCACATGGAAGGATAAGAATAGTTAGTTCAACCTTCTCAGCCCTGTTCTTGCTCATCCTGCTAAAATCAGGAAGCTTGAAAGAAGAAAAAAAATCTAAAAAACCCTTCAAATAGAGATAGCTCTGCCTTTCT
Source organism: Tenrec ecaudatus (assembly GCF_050624435.1). Taxonomy (NCBI): domain Eukaryota; kingdom Metazoa; phylum Chordata; class Mammalia; order Afrosoricida; family Tenrecidae; genus Tenrec; species Tenrec ecaudatus. Next base: position 148,773,427 of record NC_134539.1, on the reverse strand, counting down.
TTTTTGCTTCTTTACAATTTGAAGGTTAGTTTTGCCTTTTGAAATGCAAGTCAATGACACGACATGCCCACCTGTACAAAAATATGATTTGAAATTTTGGGTCATTAAAATCAGAACTTATAGAATAGACTCCCAATGCTTATAAATATTCCGTCATACTTGGATATGCATTTATTGGCAGGAAGGGGTCCTTTGTCAACATCTGCTTTGCCTTATTCGTTTGCATGTTTAATTTCTTCAGTCCTTAAAAGATGGTCAAACTCTTTCATCACTATCAGTCTCCATTTACCAAGCAAAGCCTTCCTGTCAGGTATTTGCCCACAAGAGAAGCTGACAGTGAAATTTCATACTCAAGAAATCTCAAATACAAAATGATGGGGGATTTTTTTATGACAGATAAAATGAAAAGTGGTCATTTTACACATTGCATGCTACCTATAATTTTCATCAGGTTACAGTAGCACCGAATAGCTTCTTCTTGGCCTGGTTAAGGGATGCTTTGACCCAGAAATATTACCATATTTTGATTTGTATTTGCTTATGTATTATTTAAGAGCCAACCACGCTGTTTTCTTCTGTATGTATCACAGGTAAAGGACAGAATATCATGTTCTTTTTCAGTTGCAAAATAAAGGCATCTGATTCCTATCTTCTTTTTTTTCTAATGTTTTTGTTGGCATATAATTCACATATCATACAATTCAATGGTTCAGTCACATTAAAAAGGTTCATACACTCATCACCGTAATCCATTATAGAAAGTGTCCTTCTTTCTTGTACTCATTGTTATTAGTACCCTGGTTCCCCTCATGTCCCCTGCCGTGACCCTGAGTAACTGAATCCTGTTACGTTCTCCACAGATTTGCTTATCCTGGATTTCGTAAACAGAAAAACACACAAAAATCAAACAAACAAAAAAGAATTACCAAATAAAAAACAGGAAAAACCCTTATCAAAAAGAAAACAGAAAATATTAAAAACTAGAACAAATTAAAAATGAGTCAAAAGGGAGATGCAATGATTCCCATTTTCAAAGACAATTATTTGGCAATAAAACAACTTAAAGAAGAAGGATTTTGTGCCACAAAAACTACACATGTGGAGGGAGCAAACACCCAACATCTCTTTTCATGCTCTGACGATTTCACTGAATTATAACTTGAACTGGTCATAATGGTCTGCTGTAGAAGCGAATGATTCATGTAATCAAAACTGGACAGAACTGTGGTGTGACCCAGAATTTCTACTCCTCGGTATATACTCCAAAGCATTGAAAACATGAATACCAACAGAATCGTGGGTACCTCGGGTGGTAATCATCAAACGATGAAAACAATGATAAAGTGACAATGGAACGGATAAACAAATATGGTATCTACTCACCATGGAACGACGATTGTTACATGCCATCAAGTGAGGGACTCCATGGACAACCAAACAGAACACCATCCTCATGACTGTTCGTGAAGTTTGAGCCCATTGTTGCAGCCACTGTGTCAACCCATTCCATCAAGGTCCCTCCTCTTTTCCAATGTCTCCCTACCAAACATTATGTTCCTTCTCCAGGGACTAGTCTCTCCTGATCACATAGCTGAAGGGATGTGAGATGACGTCGCACCATCCACTCTTTTAAGGAGTGTTCTGGCTGTCCTTCTTCCCAGACATACATAGTGATTGTTCTTTGGGCAGCCCAGGGTACTCTCCATGTTCTTCTCCAGCACCACAAGGCAAAGGCATTGATTCTTCTTTGGGCATCCTTATCCAATGTGGAACTTTCACATGCATCCATAGGAAGGGGTTGAAAATCCCATGTCTTGGGCCAGGTCCACCTTAGTCCTCCAAGTAGCATCTTTGATTTGCTCAGCCATAAAGAGAAACGAAGTTCTCCTACATGCTACACCATAGCTGAACCCCGAAAACACGCTGAGTAAGAAAAAAAAATCCACTTACAAAAGAGCCCGCATTATGGAATTCATTGACATTAAATTTCTAAAATAGATAAATATATACAGCCAACAATGTAGTAGTTATCAGACTTGGAATGAAAGAGGAAGAGTGATGTCATTGTTTGGAGAGACATGAAGTGTGAAGTGTCGATAATGATGAAACAAAGTTTAGCAATAAGGGGCGGTGATGACGGTACAATAGGATGAGCCCACTGAACACCTCTGCATTGTACACATAAAATGCTGAATTGACAAACATTTTGTTTTGTTATATGTATGTGACCAGAGGTGCTCTCAAGGAGTTGCCAATACCAAGCGGGATATAAGAAAAGGAAGAACTTTATGTTGCCAGCACGTGGCTCAGCAGATTCCTCTCCTGAGACTGAGCCCCGGCCTCTCTGTCTGGGAGCTTTCTACCAGGAAGGGAAGTGGATTCACCGGGTAATCTGTGATTGGTCAAGTGAGCCAGCAAACAAGGTCAGACAGAAACAAGCAGTTACACAGGATGGTGTCAGTGAGGGAGCTGACCAGCAGAGAGCCAGTGGGTTACCTATGCTGAGTGGGTGGGCTGGAGGTGAGGTTGAAGGTCATGGTGGGGGGTGGGGGGAATGTCATATTCCACAGGTTGCTTTGTCTCTGGGATAGCGCTTTGTTATTACCTCATCTATGTTTTACCACAAGGAAATGTATTTGTTCTTTTCTATATAAAGTCTTTGGAAGCTTTCAAGGCAAGCAAATGAACTCGAAATCACTCACAAATAAGTGCTTGATTTCAAACACAACAGATGTGAAATCTGGTGCTCTTTTATCATCTTGCTGGGACAGGTTGGCTAAAGTCTCAGAATGCTCATGACATTAGCATTTTCTAAAACGGCAGCGCCTATCAGACCGGCATCATGTCGCATCCCCCTCACTAAGCAGCCTCAGCATTCTGCGCTCCTGACAGCTTGCCATGTGGAAGGCATTTGGCATTGGTTTAGTGGGGCAGATGTAGAAGGTAGAGCTTGCAGAAGACTCAAGGAGTGGTGACTGGACCCATGGTCTCCAAGTGCATCTCCCGTTCTCGCATGGAGATGTTCGATTTGGGCACCACCCACCTGAATGAAGGACATCAAGTATGCTAAGTTTATCTGTATCAGCTCCCCCTCTGCTGAGCCAGTAAGTTCCCTGTCTGATTCCACACATCTGCTAAAGGCACGGACGCAAGTGGTGCCTTGGTTGCGTATCAGCCAAATCCATTAACACTCCTATTGTTTAAAGAGGAAAATCTAGGTTTGGAGTGGCTTAATAACTTTACTAACCACCCCATCCCCCTTGCTGAATCTAATCCACAGAACACCATCTTAAAGACTGTCTTTAACAGGTCAACAATTCTGTTTGCCATCCAGTTTCTTTGCAATCCCCATAATTTGTTCGATCAGAGCCAATATATAAATTCATTCCACCCCAATCCTCTTTCATTGCACAGAAAACGACCACCAAGTACATATTTATTTCCAGGATATTAAACATCACTTTTGCTTAGGCCCAGGTTTTAGAGTGCAAAAGATGGGGTAACTTACTGGATCCACCTGATGCCCAAGGAGAATTCCCTCTTTGTTTTCTTTTCCTCTTGAGATTGCCTCCATCTGTGAAAGGATTTGAAAGACGTGCTTGGTTTTGCCAACATGTCTTTGAGAATTGATTGAAACCCACACGTTGTTCATGGAGCTCGAGAGAGTGAAACTGGGACGTATATTGAGTTAAATATGTGGCAGCAACTCAAATAACACGCAACAGATTAAAAAAAGGAGAGATAAAGTGAAAATAAGTTTCTCTACGTGTGCGCCATTTAGTTCAAGAATACAACGTATGTTTTCTTGAACTGGATAGGAAATATTCTAAAACTGAATATGACACATGCCATCTCAAAATGGCAAGATTCCCCACTGTTCACCCAGCCCCCAAGGGCTGGATACTATTCATTGGGAAAATAATGGTGAAGGGCAAAGAAATGATCGATATGCTGATCATTAGATATACAAAGTCTCTGAGATGTCTTATATAAGCCCCGGTAGTGTGTTGGGTTAAGCATTGAACTGCAAGGTCCTTGGCTCAAAACACTAACGACTCCTTCAGAGAAAGATGAGGCTGCTGCTCTCACAAAGAGTTGCAGCCTCAGAATCCCACAGAGAGTTTCTACTCTGTCCTATAGGGTGGCTTTGCAATGGAATCCACTAGCTAGCAATAGGACCGGGAGCTATAATGGAACTAACATCACATAAGAGATGCATCCTCCAATTATAAATTCGTTTCTATGGTTTATATTACTTGACTACAAGTCAAGCTTTAAGTTAATAGATGTCCAATATGCCCCTACCAAACAAAACAGTAATGAAACATTATAATTAAGCACACGTGGAAGCCTCACTGCCATGAAAGAAATGGAAGATGCCCAGAGAAAGAGAGAGATACCAAAATAATTTGGCAGGGATACACCTAATGCCCTCTGGAAAAATAACCAAAAACCAAGCCCATTGCCCTTGAGTCAGTGTCCCTTCAGAGCAAGTGACCTTCCATGGGGTTTCCAAGACTCTAAATCTTTATTGGAACAGATAGTCTCATTGTTCTCCCAAGGAGCAGCTGGTGGATTTTAACCACCACCCTGTGGTTGGCCACCCGGCATTTAACCCATACTATCACTAGGGAATAGAAGGCTTGATTATTTACCCTGAATTTCATTCAGGGAGCACAGGGGTGTATCTCCCTGCACTATTCAGGAAGGAGAACTGAACGATGAAATTGAGGGCACCAGGGGGTGTTTTAGCAAAGTAATGTGTTCGTCACAGCACTATGACTAGGCACCAGTGCACAGAGGGGGTTTGTGCTTGGTTGTTGATCTTTCCTCTACATTTTGAGTGGCAGCGTGAAGGTGCCTGCATGTTTTTAATACAAAGCTCCCTTCACTTTTACCCAAAGCCATAAAAGATTATTGCTATCCAACCTTGCTTTCTACCTGATGTGGGTGGGCATAGCCCATGAAAGTCTTACAAGCCTGGACAGGAACTTTGAGTATTTCTATTTCAGAAACAAAGACACAGGTATAAATCCAATTTTCTAAAAGATAGATGCCATGGGGAGAGATAAATGGAAACTGAACGACACTCAAAACACCCATCCCTCTCTCCACCATTGTGCACTTAATCTAGAGGGAGAAATGAAAGAGTCTGACATTCTGATTGTCAAAATTGTGAGCAAAAGTTTAGTAGAATAATAAGAGTTTTAATTTGAACCTTAGTTAGATCCCTGAGTTTCAGTGGCCTGGGTTATACCTTTTAGTATAAAATTTTAAAAAAATTAAAAAGCCACTGCGATCTAGTGAATTTTAGCACATAGTGGTCCTACACAGAGTTTCCAAGATGTTAAAGGTTTAAATGAGACAAGACAGTCTCATTTTGCTCCCATAACATATCTGGTGGCTTTGAACCACTGACCCTGTTATTAGCAGACAAATGCCTAACTCACAGCATCACCAGTGTTCCCTATGTGTTATGTCAGGTAGAGATAACCCAGTCAATAAAACACGAGACAAAGTCTCAACAGTAGACCTGCCAATGTATGGCACTTGGATATGTCACTTCTCCAGTGTAGTTCAACTATCTCCTGAAGCAGGGAATCTAGATCAACATGGAGTCATTCATGGACACAATAACAATTATAATTTATAAATCCTGGATGAGGTCCTATTATGCGCTCCAAGGTTGGAGTCAATAGACTTGTCAATCAGTTTTACTTACCGTGGTGGCTTATGTGTTGCTGGGATGCTGAAGGCAATGTCACGGGCATTTCAAAGACTAGCTTGGTCACCCAAAGTGAATAGGTTTCAGCAGAGCCTCCAGACTAACAACAGAACATGAAGAAGGAATAGGCTGTCCTCTTGAGAGGAATGAGCCCCTAAAACCCCCATAGATAGCATCAGAACATTGTCAGTAACTGAAAACTTAATGAATAAAAGTAGAATAATTTCAGACCTCATGCCAGAAGTTGGCCCCTCAGGTCTGACGGCACTCAGAAATTGACCGAGGAGAAGCAACCCTCTTGAATTAGAGTGGGACATAATGATCTGGGACGCAGCTGGAGTAACGGCTGCAGGAATAAAGCCTTGGGGACTTTTATTCCCTGATGACGCACAAACCCAGAGTGAGGAGAAAGAGTTGCAAACATCAATTAATAATTGGAACTTGGAAATATGAAGTATGAATCTAGGAAAATTTAAAAGTTACTAAATATGAAAGGGAACATGTAAATATTGATATTCTAGCCATAAATGAGTGGAAATGAATGATATTAGCCATTTTGAATTAGAAAAAACATATGGTTCCTAGGGCCAGGTATAATGCAGACATATGTTTACTCTGCTGGGAATGACAAAATTATGTTGCATTCATAGTCAAAAATCAATATTTTAAGATTATCTTGAGATACAATATTGCCTTTGATAGGATAATGTCTACCTACATACAAAGAAATTCAATCAATACAATGATTATTCAAATGAATGCACTACCCACTAAACCTACTGATACAGAGATTGAAGAATTCTAACAATATCTTCCATCTGAAACTGATCAAGCACGCAGTGAAGATGTTTTCATAATTATTGGCAATTGGAATATAGAAATTGGAAAGAATAGAAGTTGGAAATACAGTATTGGTAATAGAAACAAAAATGGAGATGACATGATAAGATTAAAAGACCAATGACCTGTTGATGGCAAGTACCACTTTCCAACAACACAAAGATGATGATACACTTGGCCTTCTCCAGATGGAATATAGAGAAATCAAACTAACTATGTCTGTGGAAAGTGATGGTGGAGAAACTCAATATCCGCAGTTAAAACCAGAGGCTGACTGTAGAACAGATCATCAGTTGCTCATACGTAAGGCCAGGTTTAAGCGGAAAAGTTAAAACAAACCCATGAGAGCCAAAATTCGAACTTGAGCAGTCCCCACCCTAATTAGAATGAAATGTGTAAAGACCTAGAGTTAGAACAGACCTAGATAGAAAACTAAAAATGAAAGATCTAGAGTTAGAAAAGTAAAAGAACTCAAGAAATGTTAAGCCTGGTGTAGGAAGATGGAAAGATTCAATGGGCAAAATATTGAATGATGAAGTAAGCATCAAATATGAGAGAAAGAATAAACAGAGTCACTGTACCAAGGGGTACTAGGCAACATTCCACCATTTCAAGAGGTAGCCCATGAACAAGAACCCATGGCACTGAAGGAGAAGTCTGAGCTGCCCTGAAAGCACTAAACAAAACAAGGATCCAGGAACTGGGGAAACAACAACTGAAATATTTCAATAATCTGATGAAACTGGAAGCACTCACTCACATAGGCCAGGAAGTTTAGAAGGCTCTGACTTGGTCAACCGGCTGGAAGAGAACCATATTTTGTACCCATTTTCAAAGAGAGGTGACTTGAGATAATGCTCAAATATAGAACAATGTCATTAATATCACATCAAAGTAAATTTATGCTGAAGGTCATTCATCAATAGTTGCAGCAGTACATTGACTGGGAGAAGCTAGAGGTTCAGGCCAGAATTCAGAAGAGAACATGGGACAAGGTATGTATCATGACTGATGTCAGATGGATTAGGCTGAAAGTTGAAAATGTTTACTTGCATTTCAATGATTATGCCAAGGCATTGGACAGTGTGGATCATCACAAACTACGGACAACCTTGAGAACAATGGGAATTTCAGAACACTTTATTGTGCTCATGTGGAGCCTGTACATGAATCAAGAGACAGTTGTGGCAACAGGACAAGGGCATACTCCATGGCTTAAAATCAGAAAAGATGTCCTGTCACCATGCTTATTCAATCTGCATACTGAGGAAATCATCAGAGAAGCTGGAGGATATGAAGAAGAATGTGGCATCAGGATTGGAGGAAGGCTTATTAACAAGCTGCGATATGCAGATGACAGAATCTTACTTGCTGAAAGTGACATGTACTCGAAGCAATTGATGATGAAGGTCAAGGATTGCAGCCTTCAGTATGAACTTCAAGTCAATGTTAAAAAAAATCAATATGTTCACAACTGGACCAATAGGTAACAAGATGGAAATTGTAAAGGGTTTCATTTTTGCTTGATCCACACTCGATGCTCATGGGAAGCAGAAATCAAGAGCTCAAACTGTAGTAGAACCCAGACCTCGACGCTAATCCTATCTACAAGGAGCATTGACATGCGATGCAGTCGAGTTCTGAATCAATTTTTCCCATTCAAAATAACTGAAAGCGGATTAATCCATTCTTGATCACCAAGTTTTTACTCTAACCTTGCCTTTCTACATAAAACATTACACAGAAATTTCAAAGTAAGTTTAGAGTTAAATAATATAAATTAAATAAGAAACACAACCTTTAAAAAGTTTTTAACAACCACAATATGGCCCATACCTTGAGACGGATGAGGATCTGGATTTGTGGACACGGATGTGGAGAGGAGGTACAGAGAGAGAGTTATTGTTTGGAAGGGGAAGGGGCTTCCATGAAATCAGCTAATAGCTGCTTTTCAGGAGGATTTTCCCTTCATTGCTTTTTAACACTAGGACCTGGCTGGCTTTCTGTAAAAAAGAATCTGTCGGGTCTGCTGTTGGCATTTCCTTAACTGTTTTCTAAATGGGTTTACTAAATTATCATCAACACTATTGAGAACGCAGTTAACCAATTCCTTTTCATGATTCTTTTCAAAAACTCTTTCTTAGGACCCCGGCTTTTTAAACTAAAAACAGTAGAAAAAGCCGCAGAACCTAAGATAATTATAGCAAAAACGCTTGGAACACAGCTGCAAAAGGTTTAAACAACACGTACAAACAACGCTAACTAGCACCAAGTGACCAAAACACGAACTGCTTTTGTTTACAAAAATCACGTGGGTTGGGTTTGATTCCATTGCTTTGAGCCCTAATGCATCATTTTCTTGACATTTCATTTCGAAATCCAGTTATGTGGAGTTCTGATGCTGTCCAGTACTAGGGTTCTAATGTGTGCATTGCCTTGGGCAAATCTGCTGCCTAAGACCTCTTTACAGTGTTGAAAAAGCAAGGAGGTTATGTTGAGGACTAAGTGCACCTGACCCAAGCCATGGTAGTTTCTTTTTCTTTTTTTTAAATGGTATCATCCACCCTGGTTTCCCTGTGCCTCCCGCTCCTATATGCACCAGTGTACAACCTCTGCTCTATCCAGACTTGCAAGGTAGAATTTGGATCATTGTAGTTGGGGGGAGGAAGCATCCAGGATCTAGGGGAAAGCTGTGTTCTTCATTGGTGCTACATCACACCTTGACTGACTCATTTCCTCCCCTGGACCCCTCTGTGAGGGGATCTCCAGTGGCCGACAAATGGGCTTTGGGCCTCCACTCTGCACTTCCTCCTTCATTCACTATGGTAAGATTTTTTTTTTGATGATGATGCCTTATACCTGATCCCTTTGGCACCTCATGATCACACAGGCTGGTGTGCTTCTTCCATGTGGGTTTTGTTGCTTCTGAGCTAGATGGCCGCTTGTTCACCTTCAAGCCTTTAAGCCATGGTATTTTCAATGGCCTCGTATGCATGTGACTTCCAAAACAGCAAAGAAATCTTCCTTGAAAGAAGTAGAACCAGAATGTTCCTTAGAGTCAAGGATGTCCAGGCTCGTCTCACATCCCTTGGACATGTTATTAGGAGAGATTTCTCCCTGGAGAAGGTCCTCACACTTGATAAGAGGGAAGAGCAGCCAAAAGGGGACCAATCGTGACACAGTGGCTGCAACAATGGGCGCAAATATAACAACTTTTATAAGGGTGACGCAGGATTTGCAGTGTTCTGTTCTGTTGTGCATGGGGTCACCATGGGTCGGAACCCACTGATGACACCTAGCAGCAACCACAATATATAAGCAGTGAACACTTAGGGTTGCTGAGAGTCAGAACCACTTAGTAGACCTCTAAGAGCAACAACAACAACAACAACGTTAGAATCACAGGTTCAATAGGTCCCATTTGATCACAGATCCTCTGCAGCTTGCAATCTGGTTGCAAAGACAGAAGTTAAACCATGGAAACCAATTGATCAGCCAGGGACTTGCTTATATTGCAAAGCCCACTGAAGATTCCCCTCACAGCTGGCCTAGGAATGATGGAGGACTTGGAATCATCTTAGTAATATACACTTACTGGTCTCATGTGTGAGAATGAAATCTCAGACAATTTGCCTGGTTTATCTTCATAACTACATGACATTAAGAGGAGAGAAAACGTTCGCTATGTAAGAATGTATGTGCTGGGATCTGGGCGCAGGCTCCTTTAAACTTTTACAAGTGATTATACTCTTGAATTTATTGTGCAGATGAGGAAAGGGTTCAGTGAAGTGAAGACATACCTGTCGGGTCACAAGGAGCAGAGCGGGAATCTGAATTGGGAGCCTTTTGATAGCAAAGTGGAGTCACCAACCTCCATACTCCTGAGCTTCAATGAGTCAAGAAACCAAAGTGGAAACTAAGTATCTTCAATAATAATGCTTAACTTAGATCTATAAAAAGCGATGCTGATTGGATGTTACAATACATACATACTGCACATATTGATCTATAAATATCTGAACCGCCTCTGTGTCTGTCAGTTAAAAATGTACTGAGAAAACATAGTAAAAATATGTATAAAGATAGTAAACTACGTATAAAGATCCTAAACTGTAGGCCAGTCCTGGTCTGCCTAATTAGGAGTCCTTTTTGAAAGAAAAAACAGAGAACTTCTCCTTCCACACAGGGCTGAGAAGAGTTCTGGAAAAACTCCTAGGCTTCTGTGTGGTACAATGCACTCTTTGACACAATGCTTTCTTTACTGAAGAGCCTGACCTTTCAAATAAAGTTGAAAACACAATATAAATATTCCTGAAATGAATGACTTTAAGAGCGTGAACTATAACTAGAATCGACTAAAGACAACCAACGTACTTTCTGATAGTACTTGCTGACACTTGGCCCTGTAGAAATTCAGAGCTCCTTCAGTTTGGACCTTCCATCAGTAAGAAAACTTTCCCAAATCCATCAACCTTTGTCTAATCAATAGATGAGATTTGATCATTAAATGTTCTCCAGGGAGCCTTGGCACCATAGTGCATTAAGTGTTCACCGGTTAAAGGGAAAATTGGGAATTTGAACTCACCCTGCGGTTCCTCAAGGGAAAGACAAGGCAATCAGCTGCCATAAAGTCCGGGAAGAAAAAGTGTTTGGAAATGGATCGTGGAATCAATTGTACAAATATGCTTGCCATGATTGAACTATAGAATGATGTGATATATGTATTAACTCTCAAATAATAATGAATGCATCATAATTTTTTTAAACCATAGATCCAGGAATGGGTTTGGGGCTAACACAAAATCCTAGCTCCAACAATTATTTCTTACAGCTTGGCCCTGCTCTATATACTCGCCCACAGAAAGGGAACACGGAAGTTATGGGTGCCACAGCAAAATGTGGTAAGGAAGTTAGATGGTGCCTGGCTATCAGATAAAATAACAGCTGGGTCTTAAAAGCTTGTCTCCAAACTGCGGTCAACCAAGTCCACATGTAGGAAGCACACCATCATCAGTCACCGAAGGATTGTGATGCATATAATCTGAAGTTGAAAGAGGAATTCGTATCAGAGTCTAACTTGTGAAAATACAGTTTGCAGAAGACTACAGATGGCAGTGGGAGTCCGAGATTCAGTTGTGGGAACCACACAGGAAATAAGCCTTAACTGAACTCCCTGGATGCACAATTGAGGGACTGGAGGAAAGTGATTACTAAACAGAGTGCATTGAAGAGACGAATATGGAAGATTAAAGGCATACATCTGACTTGAACAGTTAAAACCTTGTCCGTTGGTTCCCCATCCCCCACGGCCCACCCCCCGATACATGTTGGACCTGATTTGTCTTTCAACACTCTGTATTTTGGTACATTTTGTTCGGGCTTTGTATGTTCATATTAGAGTATATCTCAGTGGTGTTATGTCATTGGAGGTCACCCTCTTGAAGTTGTGTTCTATGATTTTCTGTCTTTCAGTATATGAAACCCAGGACTGATGAGCCTACAGGGACAGCAAGTGGAATCAAGGTTTCAGGGGGCAGGGGTACAGTGGTGGGTAGATGTGGTCAAAGGGAAATGACATCAAGAAGTCCAGGAAGAAAAAGAATGGACGTGGACTGAGGTAGCAATCGTATAATTCTGCTTGACATGATTGCATTATGGAATGATATATGTATTAACTCCTAGTTAATAATAATTTTTTAAATATGAGAGCCAAGACCTATAGGGGCATTTCGACTCTGTCACTTGATGTCATGAGGGGTCAAAAACTCAACTCCACAGCACTAGACAAAATCTATCCCAATGGAAATGCATGGGACCTGGCTGAGAACTGTCACGGCTTTCCCAGAGGCCTTTGCCAGCTGTATTAACAACTCCAACTTTGAGCTGCTAACCCCAAAGTCAGCAGTTGAAAATCACCAGCTGCTTGACTGGAGAAAGCAGAGGCTTTCTACTCTGGTAAATGGTAACAATCTCAGAAGCCCACAGGGGGAGTTCGTTTGACCCTATTAGATAGATTCGTTATGAGTCAGATTGGACTCCATGGCAGTGTGTATGGTTGTTTGGTGGGTGGTTTCACCAGCCATGCTCATGGAGATCTGGTGGTGTATAGGTTACAAACTGAGTTGCTCACCACAAGGTCAGTGATTTGAATCCACCTGCCACTCTGAGGATGAAAAATGAGACTTTCCACTCCTGTAAAGATTTGCAGTCTCCGCAATCCACATGAGATCCCTCTACTCTGACCTGCAGTGTCGTTCTGAGTGGGAATGACTTGATGGAAAGGAGCTGATTTTTGAGTTTGAGTCATGCTAATTACATACACCTCCTCTTCCCTGGCAAAATGATTTCCCATATGTGTTAATCTCATGTATGGGGGCAGAGTATAAAAAATATGAAGGATAATCACTCCAATTATGGGCCCACTAAGCAGAGCAGATCCATGTGAAGGTTGGACATTAATAAGGAAGGCCAAAGAAGAATCAGTGCGCATTAATCATGGTGCTGGTGAAGAATTTTGAAAACATCGTGGGTGGCCAAAAGAACAAACAGATCAACCTGTCTTAGAAGTACAGCCAGGATGCTCCTTAGAAGACAGGATGGAGAGACTTCATCTCACGTAGTACATTGGGCATGTTATAAAAAGACATCAGGGTTGCTCAATAGAGGGACATGATAAAGAGGAAGACCCTCCACCATGATCTTATGCAATGAATGCAATGATTTACACAGTGGGTTTAAGCATAACAATTTCAATGATGGCGTAGGACAGGGGAGGGTGTGTTCTGCTGTGCACAGGGTCTCGATGAGTCAGGACAAACTAGATGGCACCTAATGACCTCAATAAGGTAAGCAGGCTCTCTTTGTCGTTTTAGATAAAGAATGGGAAAAGAACTATTCTGTACAATATGTTTCCCTTAATTCATTTTGATATAATTTTGTGTCCCGTAGTATTCCTTTAGAACTGTAATCTACAAAGATTTCTGTAACTACGTTAACAGAATCACTGAAGTTCTCTCTCTCTCCCCGCACCCCCAAATGTCGGATGGAAATAAAATTGATAAGAAATGGACTTCAAATGAACAATGGAAGTTGTGAAGTTTCAAATGATATTCAGTGTGGTTGGGTGGGTGGGAGGGGATCACATGGCTTAGTGGCTTAAACATTCTTCAAATATTTTGGATGGCATATTCCTTTGGTTACATATTTTGAGCACACACACAATAGCAGATATATATTTATGCATGGTATCAATTTACTCCATAATGTATCTTCTAGAGCCTATACAGTTTTTTTAACGATAACATTTGAAAGTTGCAATGGGCAATTTGCAGATTTTCTTCAAATACCCATTAGGTAATTTTATACAATGAGGGGAGGTAGACAGGCAATTTAGAGAATACTGGCTGTAAGGCTTGGGCACTAGCGATAAAGGAACTTTCGGGTATCTGGATCCTTCCCCACTGACCATTGTAATCTTTCTCAAATAGGAGGGTTGACTGATTGAATCTGTTTACCTAGCATACTAAGCAGTATTTCTGAAAATTAGACTTTAACAAATGTTAAGGTGATAATTGTATTTATTATTAAATCTATTATAAAAATTGTGTTAGTCAAATTTGTGTGTCTTCGGGGATTCATCTTTGCTAGAAAAAAGGGAGAGAGAGAGAGGAGAAAGAAGGAAGAAAGGAAGGATAGAGAGAAAGAAAGCAAAGAAGCAATCATGAATGGAATTTGGGGAAGCAACAGGTTCTGATTCTTGGGATTCTTGGGATCTTGGTTGACTTTAGACGTCTCTGCCTATACCTATAATGTCTGTCTCAGTGATCTCCCTCTGCTCTGCCTCTCGGGCTTCACTCCCACACTTGTGACTTTACAGTTAGCTTGCACTTGTAGATGTGTCTGTGAAGGTTTTGTGTTTGGATTTGTTGCTCCATGAAATACTCCTGGCTGTCACATTGATTCTGGCTCATAGGAAGCCTGTAGAGTGGAGTAGCAATACCCCAGAGTGTTTTTGAGGCTGTGTTTTTACATTAGTTGGCTGCCCCATTTTTCTCCAAGAACCAGTTAGTGAGCTGGAAACTATCTTCTGATTAGCATTGCACTCTAGGGCTCCTTCCCCTCATAGCTTTATAGGCTACTTCTAGAAAAAACAGTGGCTATCCAGTTGATTCCAACTCATGGCAAGCTCATGGGAGAGACTTCTGGGGGACAGAAAAATATTTTCTATCCTATATAACGTCAGTCTCCTTCTTAATGTAAGATAAAAGTTAAGTGCTTTCTTAGAAGAAGGCTTCATCATAAAGAGCCTACCTTAAGCTATGGGGATAATTTTGGTTCAGTAAGAGATAAAGCTTCTCATTTATGGCCAACCAGGCACTAAGAAATGGAAACACATTCCCACAACATCTAAGTTCTTCTCAGTAAGCATGGCCAACAAAACTTTCACTTATTTATAAATAAAATACCTTTTGATTTTCACCTCAATAACATCTAATACAGATGTTGGAAACCTCTTGGGCTCCCTTCCATTTGGGGGAGGAGTCACATGATTCCACACGAGGGCAGCAGAGTGGCTTAAAGGGATGAAAGAACCTTGGTGTCTTACACTTGAATCTAAGGGGTTTTCATTCTATTGTGTTTTGCAATGATTACTTCCTCTTTCAGCTCCCTGTCCCTCTCACCCCAACACCCACACATGGCAATCAGGTGTAAAATTAGAAGGTACCGAAATAAAAAAAGCATGGAAAACATGAGATAAGATTTCTAAAAATAATTCTTGTAACCAAACCTGACCACTTAGAAGCCAGTAATAGGGTGTTAAGCCCTCTCCAGATTGAATTTCTCAATGGCTC
The DNA here is from genome assembly GCF_050624435.1 of Tenrec ecaudatus. Classification (NCBI taxonomy): domain Eukaryota; kingdom Metazoa; phylum Chordata; class Mammalia; order Afrosoricida; family Tenrecidae; genus Tenrec; species Tenrec ecaudatus. The sequence continues at coordinate 148,758,010 of NC_134539.1, read as the reverse complement.
CTTATTGGATCTAACATTACTAGCATTTCTCAATAACCGTTTTAAGTCACTCACCTATGCGGATGCTATAAGATTGCCCAATGAGAAATGCAAAGTTTCTTTTTATATCCAACATGAGTGCACGATCCCATAACACTCCTGCTTTGCTTATTCCATCCTTTTACTGGCACTCTTTGCTTCTGCTCAATATATCCAGTTATCCTTTAGGGAAGTTAGAAATCTGTAAAAAATATCTTTAGACTTCCAAAAAGAGACATAGCCCTCTAAAGCAGTGGTTCTCAACCTGTGGGTCATGACCCCTTTGGGGGTAGAACGACCCTTTCCCAGGGGGTTGCGCAATTCACAATAGTAGCAAAATTACAGTGATAAAGTAACAATGAAAATAATTTTATGGTTGGGGGCCACCACCACATGAAGAACTGTGTGAAAGGGTAGCGGCATTAGGAAGGTGGAGAACCACTGCTCTAAACCGAACTGAAGAGATGACACATAGAAGCATTAACCTGATGCTCTCTTCTCCCAATGACCAAATTAGGACTGATGGAGAGAAGTGGTGGGAGTAGAGAATGTAGACCCGTTTGAGAATAGGCTCCATGGGACATTTCCGTTTGAAACCAAAGCTGCCCATGGGAAAGAGGTGCTTGGGAGATGAGCACGTCAGTGCCTGCTTACACGGGTGGTTGTCGAGAGGGTGTGCGTGTTAGAGTAGAACTCACGGTCTTGTTCATAATAAGTGAGGGTCAGATACTATCCAGTCGAGGTTGACTCAGCAACCCAGCCAGGTATGCCAGGTTAGAACTGTGTTCCTTGTGGTTTTCATTGGGTGAATTTTTCAGAAGTATATCAGCAAGTCTTTCGCCCAACATGGTTCTGAGTGGCCTCAAACTTCCAACATTTCCTTTTGTAGCCAAGCATGTTAACTATTTCCACCATCCAGGAATTCCATGTCTATGAAAGGGTTTCCCAAACTCCCAGGACCAATTCCATGATCTTTTTTTTTCCTGTAAGTTTTAGTTGGGCACAGGGTGAAGGATTACAAAGCAGATCAGTTTTCCATTCAACAATTTATACACATTTTGTTTCAGACCATTGATTGCAATCCCCACAATATAACGACACAGGTCTTCCTTCTTTCCTGTTCTTGTTTACTTTTCTCCTCATTTCTTAGTTTACCATTTACTTTAATTACAGAGCATGGTAGTATGGGTTCTTCTAAATTCGGCCTATGGGATCTTCCAGATTCCAGACAATTCTTCTTTACCAACTTAATGTAGCACCAGCACAATTTCCCCTTGGCAATCAGGATCAAGCACACCACTCATTACAGTGACACTCTTCCTTACCCATTGATGTGAAAGCATGAGGAGCCCCAAATGGCCAGAGGGCATTCTCAGCTGCCAGTTCAATGGAATCAATGCCGTGTTTCCAGTGGGAGAGTTCCTTCCTTTGGGACCAGGACCTCCAGACCTGAGGAACACAGGGTTGCTGGGACAGGAAGCAGAAATGCTACAAATGGATCACTAGGAGTGATCGTGAGTGATGCCTCTCCGGCTTCCACCCCTTGGTTCCTGGACCCATGAATCCTGGTTATTGGAGACACCACTGGTTTAGAACTTATATAGCCTCCTGGAGAACACTACCCCAGCCCTACAAAATGTTGCCACCTAGACAGCTCCATCATTGTATCTTTAGGAGGTCATCCCATCATTCTCTCAAGTCAGCTGCTTCAAGATGATGAGGAATGGGGTACAACCAGTGGATTTGATGAGCATGGGTCCATTGCCACACTTCATTTGCTGTGAAGTGAGCTCCTTGATCTAAAGGACCACAGTGTGGGATGCCATGCTGGTGGATAAGACATTTTGAAAGTCCATGAAATAGTGGTTTTGGCAAAAGCATTGCTTTATAGGAAATGCAAATCCATATCCAGAGTAGGTGTCTATTTCAGTAAGAACACAACACTACCCCTTCATGATGGAAGGGGTCCTATGTAATCAACCTACTTCCAGGTTGCTGGTTGATCTTCCTGAGGAATGGCCCCATATCTCGGACTCAATGTTGGCTTCTGCTATTGGCAGATGACTCACTCAGCAGTGTCAGTGGCCAATTCAGCCTTGGTGAGAAGTCCATGTTGCTGCGCCCATGTATAACCTCTATCCCTGCCACCATGTCCTCCTTGTTCATGTGCCCATTGGGCAATGAGAGGGGTGTTGGAGAAAAGACGAGGACTAGTGTCCACAGTGCATGTCATCTTATCCATTTGATTGTGAAAATCCTCCTCTTTAGAGGTACCCTATTGGTAAATGTTCACATGAGACATGACTATCTTTGTTTTCTTTGCCCATTCAGAGAGGTCTATCTACATACCTCTTCCCCATAGCTCCTTGTCATCAATTTTCCAATTATGTGCTTTCCAATTACCTGGCCATCCAGACAATCCATTAGCCATAGCCCACAAATCTATCTATATCTATATCTATCTATCTATACCTATACCTACATCTATATCTATATATTATGACATTTGGCCATTTCTCCTTTTAGACAAATTGAACAGCCAGGTGCATGCTCAGAGTTCTGCCTACCTGGAGGATTTAAGTTCACTACTGTGCTTCAGGTAGATCCCAAAAAGGGGTTACAGTGCGCTGACTGCTGTCCACTTACATTGGCACCTGCATATTATGCAGAGCCATCAGTCTACCAAGCATGGATTTTCTATTCCTTAGTTAACTGTTATGAGGAACTGTCCAGAAGGCCATAGATGCAGCCTGGGAGAAGGAATGTACCATGACAGTAGAGACTGTCGGCATTTGGGACGCTTCTTCATGCAGGTTACTTGTACCTTCAGGTCATGCTCTAGCCCAAGCTCATATATGCCACTTCCATTTAACAATGGAGTGATGCTGTACATGTCCAACTTTATGACTCTGTGGGTCAGACAATACCCACTTCAGAACAGGCAGCTCAGGCCTCATGGTGACTTGGTGGCCCATAGTGAAGGGTTCAGTCTCAACTAAGGCCTAGTAACAGGCCAAGAGTTGTCTGCAGATGATGGCAGAACTTTAAAATCCTAAGATCCTGTTCTGTGATTCACCAATAGGGGTCTGCCATAGACTCCAGATGGAACCTCTATCTACAGCTGACATCTCTAGCACCATTGGCTCAGCTGGATCATATGGTCCCAGTGGCAAAGCAGCTTGAGCAATAGCCTGACCCTGTTACAGAGCCTTTTCTTGTTCTGTGCCCCACTCAGGAATGGTGGCCTTTCACATCACTTGATAAATAGGTCGGAGTAGCACACCCAAATAAAGAATATGTTGCCTCCAAAATCCAAAGTGGCCCACTACGTGCTGTGTGTTATTTTTGGTTGTTTGGGTGGGCGGGGGTAGGGGAGTGGGGGAGAGAAGATGCAATACCTTATCATTCACTTTAGTAGGAATATCTCAACATGCCCCACACTACTGGACCCCTAGAAATTTTACTGAGGTGGAAGATATCTGAATCTTCATTGGGTTGATTTCCTCCCTCTTGCATGCAGATGCTCTACCAATGAATATAGAGTTTTTGATATATCTTCCTTAGTGGGTCCAATCAGCATATGTCATCAATATAGTGGTCCTGTGTGACATTCTGTGGATGAGACAGGCAATCAAGTTCCCTTCAAACTAAATCATGGCACAGGGCGGAAGAGTTAATGTACCCTTGGGAGAGAGTTGTGAAAGTGTATTGTTGACTCTGCCCGCTGAAGGCAAACTACTTCTGGTGGACCTTTGATACTGGTATTAAGAAGATGGCATTGGTCAGATCAATAGCTGCCTACCAGGAGAAGTATTGATTTGCTCAAGGAATGAAACCACATCTGGAACAGCAGCTGCAATTTGAGTCACCACCTGGCTCAGTTTACAATAATCCACTGTCATTCTTCACGATCTGTTTTTTTGTTTGTTTGTTTTACAGACCAAGTAGGTGAGTTAAATGGGGATGTGGTAGGAATCACCACCCCTGCTTCCTTCAAGTCTTTGGTGGTGGCACTAATCTCTGTAATCCCTTCAGGAAGGTAGGATTGCTTTTAGTTTACTATTTTCCTAGGCAATGGCAGTTCTAATGTTTCCACTTTGCCTTTTCTACCATAATGGCTTTTATTTCAGGGATCCAATATGGGGGCTCTACCAGTTACTAAGTATGTCCGTTTCAATGATGCATTATGGAAGTGGGAATAACGACAGGATGGGTTTGGTGGCTCATTTGTGAGGCATGTCTGAGCTAAAGCTTCATTAATAACTTGACCTCCATATGCCTCCACTCTGACTGGTTGACCTGCTAAACACTTGGATCTCCTGGAATCTGTGTCAGTTCAGAGCCAGGGTCCAGTAATCCCAGAAAAGTTTGATTATTTCCATTCCCCCAAATGAACACTCTTGTGAAAAGCCACAGGTCCCTGTAGGGGAGGGAAGAAGAAAGACTAATTATAAACCTTTGGCAATGAATCATGGTCTTTCTTCAAAGGGATCCAGTCCTCCCCTCATTTAAAAGGTTGTGGGATTGTAAACTGGCTCAAGTCTGGGAATTGATTGAGGAGTTGTGACCCTCTATTCTGGTGATTTGAGTTGATCTGATTTACACCCGATCTAGCATCCTTCTGCCTTTGTAGCACACGTAAATATTTAGTAGGTTTCCCATGTATTTCACTCCTAGGGACACCGTGGCTAAGTAGCCAGTTCCATAAATCCACATGCGACAGGTTGCTCTGATTACTAAGGAATCCTTGCTGTCCATTACAATAACCACATCTAACCATCTCTGCTGATTCAGTGCTAATATGAGCCCCCTTATCACCACGGGGTCCAATCAGCCCAATTGTAGACAAATGTTAAGAGTTCAGTTAGGGCAGTCCCCACTGCTAATCCTGGTGTACATAAATTAACAATTACAGGAGACTTCAGAAATGCTGGGGCCCCTTGGGCACTCCTTTTTGGGGTCTATGGGATTATTCTGATAGATCCATTCTAACACACCATTTTTTTCTAGGCTTTTGAATGCCTTCTTCTATAATGTACCAAGATAGGTCAGGTACCTCAAGTTGGTTGAATCTTGGCCATCTGCCATCCCATGCTTTAGTGAACCAACCAAATAAGCTACTAGAGCCTCTCTTGACTTCTCTTGCTGAGACATTTAAAGAAGAATTCAAGCTTGGGTGGAGGGGGGGGTGGCATATCAAGGAATTTGGACTGGTCTAATTTTACATTCCTTGCACCAGTGTCCAATACCCTTAGTAACCTTTCCCATGGATAGTCCCCAGGCTTCTGTTTGCATGTATTAGAAAAATCAAAACTTTATTCTAGTAACAGGTCTAGAGGAAATCACGGTTTGAGTGTTTCCTGGGGCCTCTCAGCAATATCTTGTAAGCCGTCTCCCCCAGGAAATGCTCTAAATGCAGCCCCGGGTGGCATTTCAGCATGCACAGTTTGGTTAGTCTGCTCAAGTGTGAGTTGTTTTACTAATAATGGAATAATCCCTTTAGGTAGGAAAGATAAATCTATTGACTGGGGTGACTCAATAGACTCTAGGTGTTCAATATCCTCTGTTTCTGGATCATCAGCCCATATGTTTCCATCCCATGTTTTAGGGTCCCATTTATTTCTGATTAATGCCCTTACTTGAATATCAGACACTGTTCTGGACCTAAAATTCAGCTGATGCTGTAATTCAGCTCCTCATAAGATGAGACCCCAGATTTGGGTTTCCACAAGGTCAGCTTTATTACGAGAGGAGAGAAGGCTCTCCTTTAGAGCACACGCAGAAACTTTTAGGTCTGTTATTTGGCACTTGAAAAGTTCTGAGGGTCTAAGATCATCCCTTTCCTTGATCACATCTTCTATTGTAAGGAGGACCAGCCAAACCAGCTTCCCTACACTTCTCATCTTGACGAAACTTCTGGAAAATATCAAACACACAATCACCCAGAACCTTTTGCTCTCACAAGCACTTCATATATTGGTGGTGAGATGGTGGATGTGAACTTTGCAGCTTCGCACCATGGATTCACACCACCCTCTCTAGTAAGAGTGGCAGATTGGTTCATGCTTTTAGTGATGGAGTAGCATTCTCAGTACTGTTAGGACTAATCAGACTGGAGAATTAATTCTGAAAACCCATATTTACCAGGTATGATGCCCTACTCCTGGGACTGAACTTTCCTGATAACGTGCCCAAATGAATGAGAGATAGTCTTGCCCTTCCTATTTCTAAGAAGTACTCTGCCTGTGCTTCTTCCAAGACAGATTTGCTTGTTTGTTTGTTTTGGTAGTTTGTAATATGTCCAATAATTGCTTTTGCAGTTCATAGTATGTCCAATTCAACTGTATTGATTCTTCTTTGATCTATTGGATTAATTCATTGTCCAACTTTCTCAGGTAGATGAGGAGACTAAAAATACCATCACTTGGATTAGGTGCACTTAGTCCTCAAAGTAACATCCTTGCTTTTCAACACACTAAAGAAGTCTTGTGAAGCAGATTTGTCAAAGGCAGTATCTTGTTTGATCTCGTGACTGCTACTTCCATGAACCTTCATTGTGAGTCTAAGCGTGATACAATCCTTGGCAATTTTAAACTTCTCTCCACTTATCATGATGCACCCACTGGTCCAGTTGTGAGGATTCTGGTTTTCTGTATATTGGGTTGTAATCCACACTGAAAGCTGAAGTGGCAGCCCTTGAGTTTCCTCAGCAGCTGCTTCAAGTCCTCCTTACTTTCTGCAAATACATTTGTGCCATTTGATCATACCAAGTTCTTAATAAGCCTTCCTCCAATCCTAATAGCACATTCTTCCTCAGATAAGCCAGGTTCTCTGATTTGTTCCACACATATATTGAGTAAGTATGATCAGAAGATATTATACTGAAGTTGATTAAAAACCATTCATATTCCCTTGTTCTGTTTTAATAACTGCCCCTTGATCCATGTACAGGTTCTGCATGAGCACAATATAGTGTTTGGGAATTCCCTCAATGGTCCCCATGGCCTTCCTCAAACAGGCAAGTTTGCCTCCAGACTTTGGAAGTGGCTGTTTCCCCTTCCTGGATTTCCTGTGGTATTCGTGAGACTAGCCCTACATTATCTTGTATGCTTTTCCCCTAATGTCATTTTCTCATATTGTTTTCAGAGTGACTAGTTTTCTTACTCTGTAGACTTTTTTCAAAGAGACTCAGGGAGATTCAAAAGCTACACTGTATCTATCTTCTCAGAATCCTACTACATGCTAGTTTTGAATTCAGCAAAAGGATAGGAGTCATGCTCACAAAATGTATGTGTTTAAATCCTTTTTCACAGCATATTTAAAAATGTTTCATTCTAACCTTAACATTTTGAGCTTTCCACTTGTGGGATCTCTCCCTCCTATATCCTGCATCTTGGAATTTTCTGGTTATTATTGAATTCTCTAGAATCCCTCTGGCAGTCTACCTCACCTAGTCTAATTTATTCAGCATTATATCATTCTCTACTCCGTTTCTTTATCCTCAAAAATTCATTTCCATGGGAAACTTTTTCCACAAGACCGATTCATTGGAAAGAGTCTAAAAACTCATTTATTTTCTGAATAATCCAAAGGAATGCATTTCTAATGGTGAGGTGCAGGCATCAAAAGCAGGCAATTTTCCTGCTTCTGGTGAGATGTCCTCTGCCCCTCACAGACAAAGATTAGAGAATGGGTCTTGGAGAGCATCCTTTCTTTCACAAAAAAAAAAAGAAATTCAAATGAACTCAGAATCTGTCATGATTTCTCAGGTAATGTTTGTTATCACTAACCATACATGTCACATTGAGAAATTAAAGGTCAATAAGGAAGAGAGACTTCTCTGATCCTCCACTCTCCTGCAGCCATCATTTCCTCAACCGATTTCTGAAATCCTGAAGCGAGAGAGAGAATGGAAACGGGCTGGGCAGCTGACAGGAAGCTGCAATGAAGAGCAAAATGCCATTTCACAGGCAGAGCCTTATGATTAGAAATGGCATGTTTATTGGAATTCAACAGCATCCTCTTTCAGAGTTATCTATGTCAGAGTTACCCATTCTTGAGTTATTTTTCTCTCAGTCTTGGTTTTAAAGTATAGCTTATTTAATAAATGTTTGCCTTTACCAGATCAAAGTTATAGAGGGGATTCCTTTACTTTGACTCCTAGTGTCTCCGGATGATTTTTAAAATGACTGTGTTGGCTTCCATCACAATAATGCACCTTGCTTTGTGAGTGATTGAAGTAGGCCAGGTAGTGAGAGTACAGTCATGTCAGTGCTGTCTCTCAGAGAAGCAGAAGAGTAAGAGGTCAGCAATACTCTTTAATTCCACCCCCCACAATAAAAATAAAACTTACTACTCCTGGGGCAGTGATTAAAGTGCTGGCCTGCCAACCAAATTTTGGGAATTCAAACCCACTAGGCACTCCATGGGAGAACCATGGGGCAATCTGTTTCCATAATATATTACAGTATTGGAAACCCTTGGAGGTACATCTGTCTTCCCTATAGGAATCCAATGATTAGGGATTTTTGGTTGATAAGTATTCAGTGTTGTTCATTCTTTAACTTTTCAACAGCTAAATAAGACAGTCCCATTTGCCTGGTATGTTAGTTCCAGGTGAGCGTACACTTGCTGTACTGGCCTGGGATTATCCAACCATTCCCTCAGTATTTGTGTCCCTAAGCCAAAAAGCATTGACGTCAACACACTTCCCTGGCTTCCGAATGGGTTCACCCCATGATGATATCAAATCGTTTCCTGAATGGCAGAGAGAATAATAAATATTTTATTGTGGTAGAATCGTTATGTCAACTGCTTCCTGATCTTCCCTTTGAACCTTTTGTATTGTTTTATTTATTTATTTTTAATGGGACGTGGCTCAGACAGAGTGTGGAGTGGATGGGATTTGGGGATGTTGGTATCAGTAATCGTATTTAGAACATTGTCAGGCAAGTTTCACTGGAGCTGGGCATATCCTTTTTTCTTTTTCTCACCTGGATTTAATCTTACTTCATTCTTGTACCTCCTCACCATAGGTTGTACATAGTACCGCTTGTACTGGGTGGCAAATATTTACTTTGCTTAATAGCTGTGAATTTCATTTTCACCCTTGACTATACCCTAAATTCCTCATAGCTGAGAAATATTTGCTTTATACATATCTGCTCAGGGATGGTGCTAGCCAAAAGAGGACTTCTACCTCCAAGTTCTTTAACCATTTGTACGCTGAACCATTCTCACGTCACTGAAGCGTCAGGACCGGTTTGAGAAGTCAGCATCCCTGTTCTTTGGAGTCCTCTTGGGACTATGAATATAGTAGCTTTGATTTCCAAAGTCAGGCATTTTGATGATGGTTTAGCTATTTAAAACACAGATAAAACACTAGTAGACCTTTGTCCAGAATTAATGGATCTGACCTTATGTTTCAACTCCAAGAAATTATCAGCAGTCAAATTAAAGTGGACAATATTTGTAAAATATTCAGATTTTAAAAATGGGTCACCTGTATTTTGAAGTAACACACAGAATGAAGGGAGAGCATTTCTGAAATGTGGTATAAAATTGACACGGGCAATCCAAACATGTATCTGTTAAATTACATGGTTGTAACTATTGAAGTTTAACTTTCTGGATGTTTCAAATAGTAAAATAAACAGAAACTCTACCTGTGATATAGAAACTACAAATAAATTAGTCATGTCCATTTTAACTGCTCAAAAGAAAACAAGCACTTACAGGTTTTGCGTTAAAGGATTTGTGGGCTCCCCATTATCCAATGAGTAAGTGGCCCTCAAAAAGTTCATGGAAAAGATGAGTTATCTTTGAATTCCATTTTTGCTCACATTTGAAAGTGAAATATCTAAGGCCCGTTCATAGAGTTCTAGTGTTCCGCATTACATCTTGAGAGGCTTTTAAGAAACGAGTGCTCTAAGCTGTTTTATAATACTGGGATCTGGAAAAATTAAATTCTGATGTTCTTATTCACTGGGATTATTCTGTTTTGTCCCTTCTGATTCATTCTTAATCTGTCTATGCTCTGCTTTTTACCCAAGAGTACAGATGGCATAGAATGTTACTCTAAGACATCTGCTGGATTCCCAAGAGTCCAGACGGCATAAGATATTACCCTAAGACATCTGCTGGATTTTTCTCGTGAGAGTTAGTATCAGAAGAACGCAGAATGACTTTCTCCCGCCATTGTTCTGTGCTTTCGGCTGCGATCAGCAAGTTTAGCCATTTGATGGGACGTTCTACTCTTCTAAAGAGTTACAGTTTCAGAAGCACACAGGAGAAACCTACCCTGTCCTACAGTGTCGGGTTGAATTGGCCTTGACTCCATGGCTCTGAGTTGAGGTCTTTAACTCTAGTTTTGCTTGGTGGTCCCTTTCCCAAAATACAACTCTCTGGTGTTCATTAATTCCACTTTCTCCCATCTGCCTTCGGGAGCAGGAAAGCTTTGTGGCTGAGTTTCCTCTGTTGGACATCTCAGGACACTTCACGGTCCTTTATGATGTAGTTGATTGTGCCCTTCTGTCAGCAAATACTTCCTTTGTTAAACACTTCTCAATTAGCCTTCATAGAAATCATCTGTCGCCTTCCAGAAACCTGTGAGATACCCAGCATTTTCTATCACCTGTGACCTCCTTATAAATTGGGCTTCTTAGTCAACATCCTTCCTTTTTCTCAGTAGAAGCAGCAGCAGCATGTCTGGTGGAGCTAAACATAAGCTCTCTGAGAGAAAAACCTAGTGATCTGTTCCTTGAAAGACTGACAGCTAGAAAACACTCTCGGTTGTTCTGCCTTGTCACACGGGGTCACTATGAGTCTACATAGACTTCACAACCCCCAACAACAACTTAGTAACAATAACAATTATGGCAACAACTTAATCTTGGATATCAATGTGCTAGGAAACCAAAAGAAATACTTCACATATACATGAGGCCTTCAAAGAGTTCTTGGAAAAGTGCAATGAAAAGATAATGTAATTTTTCCACTAAATTTTTAAAGTCCCCTTGGGCTGCCTCAATTATTTACCCACAGCAGCCCTGTGAAGTAGTTCCCTTTCTTATTCTCCAGGGAACTGAGAGGCACACAAGGTAAGCAGCTTGGTTGAAGTTTTCCAGCCATGAAGAAGTGTGAAACAGAGCACTAGTCCCAGAACACTGACTACAGAAGCTAGTTAGAACTTTGTTTTCTGTAGACAGCTGCCTGCCTGAAAGTGGTCAAATCTAAATACAAGACTCCTCCTTCCCTTCTCTTAGTCTGGGATTCCTACGATGCGAGTTTCTACTTGGATGACTTGTGTGTTATACCCCAAATACGAGAATTGAAGGCAAAGGTAACAGAAGGGCTTCGACTATGAATAAAATGTACCTGGAAAGACCTACCCTGGTTGGGTTGAAGACAAAACAGGTGTGCTATTGGACAGAAGGGAAAAAAAAAACATCTGGAAGGATCTTTACTAGCAGAAACAATGAAAACAAAAAGAATCAGACTTTAATTAATGCCTCCATGATTGGGATAAGAAGAGAAGGCAAGACCAACCAACCAAGATGAGATCTATCCCATTAGCACCTCTTCAGGGTTTGCGCACCCTCTTCTTAATACGTACACACACCACCTGTTTCACATGACTGCCTACAGCCTGAGTTTCTCATTAAAAAAATTTAAGAGATCTTATTCACAATAGTATTCCTTGGTGGTTGTTGTTTTTAAGTTTAGCAAAATTTTGAAGCACTATATTCTCAAGACCAATGACCCTGTGGGAACATGAATTATCATCACCAGGAATAATTTTTACCCTGAGAGTTTTAGAAGACAAAACCCATATAATCCATCCCTTGGCTTCGCTAGGGAGTCCCTGGGGGTAGGAATTAATAATGTCCTAGACCGTCAACTTAAAGAGGTTTATGTTCACCCAGAAGCACCTTGGAGGAAAAAGCCCAGTTCTTCTCTGACACAGAGGGGGTTACAATGAGTTAAAACCAACTCTGGATCAACTGGTTAATTTAGTTTGAGCTGGATATCTTACAATCTCTTTTGGTTTTAATTGCAATCTTTCCTCCTTTGTTTTATTCTATTACATTCTATTTTGTGCTTGTCTACGTTTTTCCTCCCGTGGCTCACTTCTCTCCTCTTTAAGAACACCCCACTCCCCCATTCTGCTGGTACCTGTTGAACTCTTCACCTAGGACAAGAACAATGAGGCAGGGAGCACCTGGAAGTCCCCTCCTTGCTGTGACACCATCCCCTATTGTGTTCCCTGCCCCGTCTCTATCAGGAAACAATATTTCTCATTCAGTTTTAAAAGTCAACACATCAGAATGGACAGGAGACAAAAAAGTCCAGTTTCTAATGAAGCTTTTATGACGAGGCCTTTGTATTGCTTGGATGAGCGTGTATTTAAAGGTGGAGAGAGAAAAGTGCCCTTGTTAATACGATTCCAACTGATCTCAACAGGCATCACTCAGCCAAATAGCACTTACCTTAAAGCAAATATTAACATGATATATTTAAGGCTTTGTTACACACCTTTGCAATTAGAACAGAAAAAAAATTAACCCTAGAGGTAACTAGACAGTAAGGAAACACTGGGTTAGCTTTTTTTTTTTTTTTTTAAACCAGGGCTGTGAGCTCTTCAGTCACTTGGATAGAAAAACACTGCCAGTGAATTTTAAGTCATGTTTTCAAAAAAGTGCAGAAGGATAAGCACCTAGGAGGAACCCCTAGTTGCTCCAAGGGAGAAAAGGTCTGGCAGCCAATACATTCCCATCATTGGTGCAGCCTGGGAGACCCTCCGGAGCAGGTCGGCTCTGTCATTCAGGGTGGTGATGACTTGTAATCAACTGGAGCACAAAACCACCACCACCCCACGTGTTAAAGAGTGATGGTCATGAGGGTGTCAAACAGACTAGGGACTCATAGGAAGACACCATTCCTTCCACCACCTTGAGCTATCCTAGTGTTTCCAACCGTGGGAGATCCCCCTTGGGGATTGCTGGCTGCGCGGTATGCTTTACACCTTCAATAGATGGCTATTTGATGGGAATCAGAACACACGTAAATAGAGCACTGAGTCTGTTCTATTTTATGGAGGTTATATAAGTAACTCCGTGAAAACCAATGCAGTTATAGCATGCAAAAGTGCTCAATTGAGGGAAACATAGGTGCAGGTGGCACTGATATACAACAGAGGAAAGCAACATTGTTGCAGGTGTAAGTGCTGAGGACTGGGGAGCCTTAGTTCTATCCAAAGCCACATCATTTTTAGCCAAAGCATATGTCTTTTGCAAATGGGATAATATACACTACTTTATCGAATATTACTTTATCTGATATCTCACAATCGCAACAATCGTAAAAAGTTTGCTTTTTAAATCTACTGATCATTTTAGACATTCACAACATACACCTGGAAGTAAAAAAAAAAAAATGCCAAAGTTCAAAGCAAGAGCAACGTTGGTCAGAATCGGTAAGGTTATATGACTGCTTACCATATCTGGACCAGGATCCTCAGTGGCTTGGCAGTTATGTAAAGATGAAATTTGACAGTAATAATAGCTTCCATTGTGTGATCTGGTCACTTTCCACTTTCATGTAACACCGGCATTTGCATCACAGCCTGGTCTTTGGAAAGTAGCCATGTCAGTAATTAGAGAGAGGATGCAGTAGGACTATCTCAGGCTTTTAGCATCAATATTTCACCCTATGATCATATTACCTTCATACACCGATGTAAAATGATATTTAGGCTGGGTTTTCTAATGAACCTTTGCCAGAAAAATCATAAATATATAAGAAAAATGCTATATCAAGGAAGTAACCCAGCCCAGTCCAACTCAATTCTGTGGGTCAGCTACTAGTTAGAGCCTACCTTCAGATTCACATAGCTACCAGCGAATGGAGCAGACGGGCAAAGCAAGACACTGGGAGAGGACAGGCCAGTGAGTGCAGAAGTTGCTTGGATCCAAGGTCAGTAGAAACATAGCAAGACGCCACAGCTCCCGAAACAACAGACCACAGCAACTTCCCTGGAGCCAGACACAGAATCCATGCAAGCAAGAAAGCATGGAGGCACAACAAAGAACGCAATCCTCCTCAGTGTCTCTCATTAAAGAGGCCTCTCCCCCAAGGAGGTATGAGCAAGCTCTGACCTGATTGATAGGCTGGATTCCACCCCTACTTTCACATAGGTGTAAGCTTGACATAAAATCTAAGCATCACAGTGACTTAAGGTAAGGGGGGAGAGCTGAGTTTAATATGTGTGTATATATATATATATATATATATATATATATATATATATATATATATATATATATATATATATATATATATATATAATTATATACATATATCATGGAAGTCTACCTTTCAATGAAGGGTAACGACAACACAATCAATATTTTCTTGTTGGAATGCTCTTCGGGTCTGGGCAACAACACATATCACTCCTCTTCAACTTTTGTGGAAAGTGTTTGTCAGTAGAGTTTCAAGTTCCAGCCAATTTCCCTCCCTCAAGTTCCAGCCAATTTCAGTCGAGGCTGGTTCAGCCCCACGTGTGTCGAGTAGAGCTGTGCTCCATCAGACTTTTAAAGACTGAATTTACAGAAGTAGGTTGCCAGGTTTTCCTTCCAAGGTGTTTCTGGGTTAGCAGCCAGGCAGGTTAACCAATGGCACCACCCCGGAGTTCCATCTCACAGATTTGAATGTGTTTTTTCCTTGCCCCAAAGGACTTTCTTTGACTTCTCCCTCCTTTATTTCTTAAAAAAAAATCGAACAAATAAAAAAAATTTCATTGACATATCACTCACACATATTTCAATTATATCAAAGACTTTTATGATCATCAACATGATCAATTTTAAAATACTTTACTCTTTCTTGTACTCACTGTTATTAATTCCCATTTTATCCCAACTGCACCTGCCTTCCATTAATCTAGTTTCTGCCTCTGTAGATTTACCTATTCGGGATTTCATATACAGAAAAAACATACATATACACACACAAAATATAAAAACCAACAACAGTAATAAAACAAACAGAGCAAACCTCAAACAGAAAGTATAAATTATTAACTATGAAAACAAATTTAAAATGAGTCAAAAGGAGATCAAGGGGTTAAATTGTAACCTAACTGCATCCCAACAAACCCCTTTTTCAATGTACTCTGTAGAATGTCAAGGTTATTCACAGCCTGGTTAATGGTCAGGGAGCAATATACAAGAGGCTACATCTGTGTGAATTTTCCCTACCCTTTAAAAACAGAAACTTAAAAAATGGTCAAAATGGAGATCAAATGATTAAGTATTACAGTTTAAATTTGAATAACACAAAAACAAACACAGGAAATGCTGGAAGAGAGATAAGTTCTAAATTGTAAGTAACTCACTCTTTAAAGAAATAGAAACTCATTTATCTGTGGGTGAGAGGCAAAGTTTGGAAAACTTCTAAGAGAGCACCTGACAAGGCAGAGTGAGTGGGTACTTAAGACACAGGTAGAACCTGAGTGAGACAAAGCGTTAGCAGTAACGGAAGCAGACCCCACTCACATCAACAAAAGCAAACAGTAAATTCCAATTCATGGGCAGGGTCGATTGGCATCTGTGGTCTTCCAGGACTGTAACTCTTTCTGGGAGTCATAGTCTGATCTGTCTCCTAACTGGAAGGAGAAAGAAAGGAAAAACCACCTGACCGGTCACTCTTGTCCACAATTCCAACGCCTACTCCCCCACACCAGCATGGGAAAAATGCAGACAAGCAGATCATGGAACCCACAGGTGAGCGTTGTAAGAGGATGCTTATTATCTTCTGATTGGAGGTCAAACCTCCCTCTGAATGGTCCTTTCCATGGATTCCTGGAATGTGGATTTTTTTTTATCCTGGAAGCAGGAAACATAGTAACTGATGAAAATGAGGGAAAAACAATAAACAATCATTAACCAAACTTTCATGTTGATGCCTAACCCAGAAAGTTCCATTTTAGTCTCTTCCAGGCAGATCCTGAAACTAATTCTAAAAGTTTTTGATTTTAGTTTTTATTATACGTTACCCTGAGGAGCCTCTGTGTCATCATCATTGTCTATTTTAGTTGACATTTGAAATAGTCCCCAAAAAACAGAATTTGTTTAAATTTATTTTTAAAGGGTGTATGCACTTTGTGAATGACTTCCAAAATTATATGAAGCTTCTCTCATTTTAGTTTTTAAAAGACAGAATGACAGCTTATACCTTTTAATTTGAGATCTGTTATTACCAGAACCTTCCTAAAACAAACACACTGTATCCTAGTTTCTATCAACATGTCTTTTCATTTCAACAATCATTGACTTTTCTAACTTTAAGATTTCCCAACACATCCATAAAATACACTCTCTCTGGCATGACTCATAATATTCCTGTGATTCAGGACGTTCATTACGGGATGAGCTGACAGCACACACAACTTATAAAATGAAGTGATATACTAGTTTAAACAATTGGAGTTAGTAAAAGTGGGTACAATAAATGGGTTTGTCATATGGAAACTTATGGCTGTAGCGAGGATTGTGACTCAGTGCAGTCCTGTAGAACAGAGTAGAGCTGCCCCACCGAGCTCTAACGGCTATACACCTTTATGGATGGCCGTGGCTCCATTCTTTTTTGTCCCAAGATGTGGCTACAGGTCTTGAACTCGTGGCCTGTTGGTTAGCATCTGAATGGGTAGCCACTGTGGTACCAGGGCTGCTATATATGTAATCAGTAGCCTCAAAATGACCAAAATTTTTGAAAGAAACTGGAACTATAATATAGGTAACAAATTCCTTCTTAGCCATCTTTTTGACAACCATGTTCCTGAACATATCAGACTCTAACATGCTGAATGCTGGGGGGGGGGGAATTAGCATATAACAGGAATGATTCTAGTTGGACTGAAATTCAAGCTTAGACTTCACTGTTTAATTGTTCTATGCCTATAAAAAGAGGGATGTGTAAAATGTAGCTACTAAAAATAATGCCTGTTGGCAGGATTTTCCCAATAGTTCCCTGCTATGTGTACCTATCCTCATTGCACTAGCTTCACGGAAAGTTTTACTTCTATAGCCCTCCTACTTAGGATACCTTTCCATCCTGTCTCCATTTCCTAAATCCCTGGTGTGTACCTTGCAAAACTTTGGTCTTGAATGTCAAACAAGGGATTCAGCAAAATGGATTCAGTACTCAAATCCTGTAGCCCTTAATCTGATACCTGTTTGGAGGGGGTCAAAATAGACTCTAATATTTAGCCATAGAGCACTGGCCATCTTGAAAGGGTTACTGATAGTGTCTTTTGTAAATGAAGTGTCCACATGGCAGCAGAGAAGGCCAGACAGGGTAATGCATTTGGGTTTTATGCTACAACTCCATATCAGATACTCCCTTAGGCTCTAGAGAAGAAAACCAGTGATTGTATATACGCACACACACACGCACGCACATTTATGTCTAGAAAATGAATCACACAGTTGTAGAAGCAGGCTTGTCTGAGTTGAAGTAGGTTCCAAGCCAATGATTCAGATATTAGATTAGGGGATTGTCAAGTCATGTATCTTTGGGAGATAAAGACCAACAGGAGAACCAAAAGCTGGTAGCTTCAGAGGGAGATGAACACAAGGCCATAGGTCAGGCTTGTGGATACAGAGGCAGCAAAACCAAATTCAGAAGACAGGTTCCCCAGAACTCCCAGAATGGGCAGTCTATAAAACAGGTCTTTGGCTCAAATCTAAAGGACTGGAGGTCGATGAGCCAGATACAGGATCCAGGCGCAGAGAAGAGCTAACAAGCTTTTCCATAGCGCCCACTTATATTGGAAGTGTGCCAGACCCCCAAAGAAAATTCCTTTCAACCACTTTCGTCCTGTGACCTGAGTTAAGGATTGGAACCACCCTGATTCTCTTAAAACTGACTGTCAGCTCGTAGTGCATCCCATTATAGGATGAGCGTATTGTATTTGGTCACATCGTGGGGGCTAAAGTCTTAACTGCCAAACTGAGACTCCAGACTCAGTCAAGTAAGTGGATGCAAAACCTATGAATGCAAAGAAACTCATTATGCTTGTGTCCAGTTGGTTCTGAGTCTTGGTAACTTGTGTACAACAGAATAAAATGTTGTTTGATTCTGTGCTTTCTTCAAAATCATGGTATGTTGGAGTCCATTATTGTGATTGTGGTATCCATACAGATAACCCATGGTTTCAATTTTGTAGAGCTTCTATTGCACTAAACATTATATATATATTCATCGGTCTTGCTGGTTATAATTTTTTCAGGATGGTTTGTTTGCTTTCTTCTGCTATCCCATGGTGTCTCAGGTGGTTGTGCTGCTGTAACAAATACCACAAGTGGATGCCTTTAGCAAACAAAAGTTTTATTTTCTCACCACTTAGAAGCTGAGAAGTAAAAATTTAAGGTGTCAGCTCAAGGGGAAAGGGAAAGGGGAGGCTTTTTCTCTTTGCTGACTCTGGAGAAAAGGCCTGTGTCTTCTGAGCTTCTGTTTGGGGGAAATCTTCGTGTTTCTGCCATCTCTCTTCCCCCATCCCTCTTCCCCTATCTCTCTTCCCCCATAAACTCTTCCCCCAACTCTCTTCCCCCATCCCTCTTCCCCCATCTCTCTTCCCCCATCCCTCTTCCCCCATCTCTCTTCCCCTATCTCTCCTCTGACCCCTTGTTTAATCTCATCTTATACTCAAAATGATAGATGAAAGATCCACACTCTACGTTTGCTCTGCCCTTATTAAGATAACAAAGGCAGATCATTAACAAGCAAGATTTTAACCACAGACACAGAGGTTAATCTTTAGTGCATACATATTGGGGGCATGGCGGTGGGGAGAAACAATGCAGTCCTTAACATATAATAAATAATATTGGCTAGCACCATAACTCAAATGTATCAATTCTTCTTCTTGTTCCTTTGTCACTGTTCAGTACTTCCACTCAACCAAAGAGATCACAGCTTGGCTCAAGACCCCTTCTCATCAACGTGAAATCTTTGATTATGAACAGAATCACAACTTGGAGCTTTTGAGGGTTACAAGTGTTAAACACATGACTTGTTGATTCCATCACTTTATCTGCTTCTAGTCCAAGTTCACTTTCTTTCTTTCTTTTTTTTTTTTTTTCAGTTGCGTGTCCAACCTCTATACTTCGTCATGCAGGGTTAATGACTCAAGATGATAAATTAGAGTATGCTAGTTGATAAAGGTTAGACTTCTGGTAAATTTACATCCAAATTAAATATTAGATTATTTGAAACTTTAGATTAGAAGGCATCAAAGTATCCTAACTGTATCTCATTTTCCTCACTGCCATCAGTCAATTCTGACACAAAGAGACCCTACAGGACAGGGTAGAACTGTCCCTGGGGGTGTCCAAAACTGTGACTCTTTCTGGGGAAGAAGATGAGTGATCCATAATTTACCAAAGCTAAATGTGGAGGCTTTGGCTGAATTATGGCATAGCAGTCCAGACATCTTTTCTAGGTATTTTCCCAAGACAGCTCCCCACACTAACCTTCAAATTCCTTATTTTTTCGACCTGGTCTTTCTATCCTTGGCCCTAAACCCAGTTTCTTTGTCTGCCTCTTTCCCTTCCTTGGTCAGAGTCCTGACTGGTTTGGAATTCGCTCCTTGGCTCATGGAGCTTCTGACAGGGCTGTGTTGACTGTCAATTCTTAATTTTATCAGATTTTCTTGCACTTGAAGACCTGCATGAGTCCTATAAACAATGAAGACATACAAGAAAAGAATTATGATGGACAATTGTGATATAAATAAAGCTAAATTAATTAGCTCTCCAGTGTGCATTTTAAAGACATGTATGTGAGGGAACGTGTCTGAGAACCTCCATGATGACGCCAATTCACAGATGATTCTCTCTGTGGGTGGAGCCAGCCCATGTTAATCGAATTATTAACTGAACTGAATTGCATGAAGAATATCTTAGCTACATCCTTTATTATTTGATACTATTACTATTACCCACCAGGAAGACTGACAGAGAGCAGAAACAAGAACAACAAAAAGATAAGTTGTGGCAATTATGTAAAAGCTAGGAAAACATAGTTCAGCGGTTTCCCTGCTGCCATAATCATATAACAAACTGACAAGTGATTAAAATAAGCACTTGTGGGGTACTCTAATTTACAGGACAATATATGGCATGGTGGACTGACCATATCGGAACATGGCATCCCTGTTGCCACCAAGCAGGGATCAGAAAAGCAAAGCTCCAGTGTGCGTCCTTTACCTAGTCTGTCACCAGCTGGTCCTCCCATTGGACTCGACATCATTGCAATGGCCACACAGAACTCACAGACAATATTCATGATTAGAGGGCTTGGTTAAGGAAGTTAATCAGTTACCGTAAGTCTGGTAGTAAAGAGTAAGGTTACAGTCCTTGATGCCCAGCAACACCTCTCCTCAGCCAGTGGCCAGTTCTCTCTCTCTGGTCCTTGGGCTTCTGCCTTTGTGGGGTAGGAAGCGGGCTCCATAGTCTTGGGCCAGATGAGGAAAAGGTCATCCACAGTCTCAGCGCTGCTCCTCAGAGCCTCTGGGCTACAGTCTCTACATCTGGTCAGGGAGGCCTCTGCCACTTCAGACAGAGACCTTGTGCATGCACTTCCAAATGGTCTTGGGGGTTCTCTTTATGTCCCAAGTGCCTCTTCCATACTAATGAAGGCCCTTGATGGGGTTGTGCTTTGTCTTTTAACCAACAATACCCCAAAGAAAAGTGAAAGATCGTGTCTTAAGTCCTATTTTCTAGTCGCCTTAAAGATGCCCCAAGGAAACAAAGAGTACGGCTTGATTCACACTTTCAACTAAGTCGGGACCTAAGCCCATCTGTATCCTGAAACAGAGAATTCCCTACAAAACAGCATCGTAGCTTATCTGTAGATGACCAAACCTGATATGGCAAAGGTTAATTAATAGTGAAATATATATAAGAGAGAGAGAGAGAGAGAGATGGATAGATAGATAGATGGGATGGATAGATAGTTCCTGAAAGACTTCTTTGGAAGTTTTGTTAGGTTTCTCAGATGGGAAATACCTCTATTCTTGGCTTTGCATGAGAAAGAATTCACGGTGAAACCTGGTTTGTGATCCAAGTGAGTTTTTACAAAGAATGGAAGAAGTTTCAGGTTACACAGTCACTGAACATGGGCAACCTTGTGGGACTGCACACCCACCTGTGGTAGGTAGCCTGAGGCCAGAGAGAATGAGGCAGGGCAGAGCAGGAAGGTGAGCAAGATGAAACAAAAAGGGGTTGGGGGCAGGCAGTCTCATGTTCCCAGTATTTGGGCCCTTTGGCTGGGAGACGTGGTTCAACGTAATGGCTGACCCCACTGGCTGAATTAAACCCACCTGGGCCTAGTTTGGACCACCTAGGTCAGCAGTTATCAACCTGTGGGTTGTGACCCCTTTGGGAGGGGGGCTCTAACAACACATATTTCCCCTGGTCTTAGGAACTAAGACACCACACCGCTCCTCTATACATCTTCAGGCGGGTCTGCCCACATGCAGATATACCCACATATGAGTACTCAGTATGAAGACTGTTACCCATGCAACATTATGCTTCCAGACAAAATTACATTTACTTGTAATTAGAAATAAATATTCCACAATATATAATTACATAGTTTTGGTGATTAATCATTATGCTTTAAATATGTTCAATTTTCAGAACAGTAGCAAAATGACAGTGATGAAGTACCAACAAAAATAATTGAATGGTTGGGGGTCATGACATGAGGAACTGTCTTAAAGGGTTGCGGCATGAGGAAGGCAGAGAACCATGGACCTAGGTGTATCGCCACCTGGTTCAGGTGTGAATTGGAGCATGCCCAGTAGTCTTTATGGCCGGCTGAGGCTCGCCCGCTTCTCTTCCAACCTCCTGTAGGAGGGCCTCCCAGCACAGAGGGGGACAACCCCCTAGTCCCTGCTTCTTGCTACCTCACATTTCCCCACTGAAGGAGTATGGATCCAAATCTTTGGGGTATATGGCAATGACATCTCTAGCTGTTTCCAATTGTCATAAAGGGGCAAGATGTGGGGCTTTGGGTCCACACCCTTCCTCCTCTGTTGGAAGGGGTTGTCCACTCAGGACCCACAAAGGATGAGGCTGGGATCATCCAGGAGCTGGTGATGCTGGAGTTGGCATACCAGGCTCAGAGACATTGGTAACCCGAGGACTTGTGGCAGAAACAAAACAGGTGACCAGTTTAGGGATGGCAGGGATAAAGTGTGAGATAGCAGTGCTCTTGGATGTGAGGGTTAGTGTCTGAGGAAGTTTAAAAAAGAAATCTTAAGACTGACAGGGATAGGTACCTATTTACTTTCTACAAGTATTTGAGTAAAAGCATTTACTGGCCTAAAGACTGTGTTGGGTCTGACGTAGGGTTTTCTGTGGAGCACTTGTTTGTCTGGGGTGAATCACCATCTTAAGACCATCCAATGACTCACAGGGGTACTTGCCTGTATGCTCCACTTTGGAGGGGTCTGGGTGCAATGGTTTCACCTGTGAATGGTGCCCAGGTCCAGGGAAGAAGGTAAGGATGAGCTACGCAGCCCCAGTATCTAGGACAGCGGTTCTTAACCTTCCTAATACCACAACCCTTTAATATAGTTCCTCATGTTGTGGTGAACCCCCAACCATAAAATTATTTTCGTTGCTACTTCATCACTGTCATTTTGCTACTATTATGAATTGGGTCGCGAACCACAGGTTGAAAACCACTGATCTAAGAAGAAATTTACTCACCCTCCTGCCACATCAATTGTGCACCTGAGCTTCCAGACCTGTAACAGCAGTCTCCTGCTGCTTCACTGGCCGGGCTGGGCCAATCTTCAATTAGCAGCTGCCCACTGGCCTGCAAGCGCCTCCTCTCCTGGTGATTTTCCATGGCTCAGAGGACTGCCCAGCTGCCAGTATGTTGGCAGTGGTTGCAGGGCCATCGAAAGCCTATTCTAGTTAGGGTAGCTCCATGCACAGTGGCCTGGCCCGGAACACACACAGCACATGGCACTTTGTTCCCCAGTCTGGGAAACCCAGGAGGCAGTTGATGTGCAGAGGTTACCAAGTGCGGCCAGTACCTGGGCATGCCCAATGTCCTTCCTTATCTCCATCCTGAGCCTGAATCTCCCCCTCCTGTTCTCTGTTGGAAAGGGGGGCAGTAGCACCAGCGACCATCTCTTCTGGGGTAACTCCTTCAGGCTTCTGCACTAACTTCTGGAGCCTTTCCCGGATGTCTGGTACAGCCTGTGTGAGAGATTTCTCCTTGAGCCAGGCTTGCTCTTGGTAGGAATCTACGTCTACAGCACGTGTGACCACTCAGGGCCTCTTTGAACCTCTCTAAGAAGCCCCTAGGGCTTTCCTCAGGTCCCTGATGGATAGCTGTCACTTTGGCATAATTAATGGCCTTTTGTCTGCGTGACTTCATCCACTTGTGATACACACCAGAAAATGCTCCCGTGCCCACCCATCCTTGGGGTCACTATCATCTCAAGTAGGGTCAGTAGTAGGCACAGCTGTTTCTCCTATTGGGTACTTACCAAACATGACACGTAAACTCTCTGCAAACTATCATTCATCACATGTAAACTCTCTGCAAACACCTTTTAGCACTCATTCTTTCTCAAAGTCTGTCATAGCTTGTCCCAGGATGATGCTTACATCCTTCCAAGTCAAGTCAAGTGATAGGCGAGGGTAAGGTGCTGGAAACTCCCTATGTACTGTTCAGGTTTGTCAGAGTAACTGCCCAGGTCACCTTTAATCAGCTTGAGTTCAATTAGGGTAAAAGGCCTGTGAATTTCCTGGGACCAAATTCCCCAGCTGTCTCTACTAAGGGTAGGACGTTGGCAGGGTCACCAGCTTCTCCAGCCTCTGAGTCTATAGGTTCAGGGTCCAAAGATGATGTGCTGGGGCTGGGGGTATAGTAACCTTCAGCTTCAGGGCCCCTTAGGGAATCCTGGGTACACTGGAAACGAAGCCAAACAGAAGAGGCACTATTACATTTCCCCTCCACACCTGGCTGTTCTTGAGTGAGACCACCCCGAACTCACACAAAAATCTAGGAAACAATAAAGAGTGATGCAGTGCAATATTAACATCATAGATATACATATATTTCAAAATTCATTTCCTTCGATTCAGTTCTGACTTACAGTAATGCTATAGGGCAGGGGAGAACTGCTCTTGTGGGTTTCTGAGGCTGTAAATTGGTACAAGAGCAGAAAAAAATCACTGGAAGTAGAGGACCTTCCATTGAAGTTTCAACAGCTCTTCTAGTTGATGTCTAATAGACATCATCTCCTAAGGAGACTTTAAGTCAATTTTTGAATTATAATTTGTGCTTAATAACAGTTTTCTCTAAACAGCAGAATATTGTCAAGTGTCATATGAAAGATTATTGATGTTGTATTTATAGACTTGGAAAGGCATTAAGTTTTGATGAACTAATTCTTTTATCATGGTCTTTTTGATAGTTCTTTCTTAGAGTTCACAGGAAGATCCACTTAAAACATTTTTAGTGTATTTCATCAGAATTGGCATGCTTTAGAACAATTTCTAATTATTTTTGTGCTGTAAAAAATTGGACTTAACTGATTACACCATTGAAATGCATCTCAGACGAAAGAGGAAAAGAAAAATGGGGCTCCTCCTATCTAGGAAATAGAAGATTGAACACCAGTAATATTTCTAGAAAAGGTTTATGTTATTTTGTGTGCATATATTTAGTACTGTAGAGTTAAAAACCTGGCAATATTTAATTCTAAGAGTACAGTAAAACCAAGTAAGTTCAACTAAAATAAAAAAGAACTTAAAAAAACCTTTAGATTAGAACACCTCTAAGCATAATGTTAAACCTTGTTTTGAAAGAGATGTAAACATCACTTTTCATAATCTTGGGACTTTATATTAAATATTTAGGATATACCAATTATAGAATAAGATTTTCAGTTCTCTAGATGTCTGTACAATAACAAAAATATTTGCTGGGTGAACAAAGTGAATTTATTAGAATTGTTGGTTTATGATACCATGCTTTAAAGAAAACTGAAGTTGTAATAGAGGTAGCAATTGAAATAACAGGATTACAATATAGTATTATGCACTCGTTTAGTATTAGGCAAACATAATTGATATGTAAATATTAGGGAAAATGGCACTTGTTATTATTTACTAGCATATGCCTTGTAACACAATGAATATATTTTTTTTCCTCTCAGTATTTTTCTTCTTAGAAAATATAAACAAACTTTGTGGATTTCTATAGTTTCAAAGTTGTCAGGAGTTCATCATAGCTAATACCAATCATATTCAAGGTAAAAACCATAGATTTTTATTATTATTAATTTTTAAGCCTTTCAGCTGTGGTTTTAATTCATGAATTTATTCTAATGAGAAGCCTAACCTTAGCCTTTGAAGGAAAATTACACAAAAAATAAACTAACTCTTCATTTTAGGGGACAAAAGTATTATCTTAACAGAGAGAAATAATTCTTTACTAATTGATCTTAAATCCATGAAAATTTCTCATATTTTAACCCATTAAACTTTTAGCTGGCTCTATATCAAATAAATATATTTTTATAAGCCTTTCAAATTATATACATTATACAGTTCTACGTGGCAGTAATAAACACTCATCGGCAGATTCTAATGTTTGTTCTCTATGGCACAGATGCAAAAACTGTAAACTTCAAATTATCAAGAACACTAAGTAACTTTTTAATTTGAAATTAAGTTAAAGATCTTGGAAAGTATTCTAATTCTATATTTTCTAAAATTAAAATATAACTTATTGAACTAAAACCATGTTCATTTGTTTTTGTTATTAGGTGTCATTAGGTACTTTGTTGTTAGATATTTTGCATTAGGTATTAGATCTTTAGGTATTTTGTTTGTACGATTTTATTAATCTATCATCCACATACCATGAAGTCCCATGTTGTAAACATATTAAAAAAGTTGTGCAATCATCACCACAAGCAATTTTAGAACATTTTCCAAGGCCTGAGAAATACTGGAAGCAACGAGGCTAAAGAAAAGTGACTAAAATGGGGTGGAAACACAATGCATTAATTTCTCCTGCTGGGCAATTCAATGCGCTTTCGCGATCCACCCCAAGAAATGACCAAAAGGCATGGGTTCCCCAAAGTGGAAATATGTTAGTCCATGTTCCTTGAGGGATGAAAGCCAAAACCTTAAGTTTTTAGACTAGATAGCATAAAACCTGATGTTAAAAGTATGTTGATATTAGTTTTTAACCTAAGAAAGATGAACAAACACATCCAACAAAAAAGACAGTCATAAAGCCTTAAAGACATTTAAAAATGGCCTGGGCTTATATACATTTTTAAAACAAGAAAAAATGTGGTTCTATATTCACGTGAGTTACAGCATTTGTTGTTTTCCTTTTCTAAAATATTGTTTTCTTGTTATAGGGTGTGTGTGTGTGTGTGTGTGTGTGTGTGTGTGTGTGTGTGTGTGGTGGTAAGTAGAGCGTACCAGTCTTCCTATGAAGTACATACTGTTCTTTCACAAACATATGGAAATTTTAATTTCTATTCACTAGCTACCCTCCCCAAACCCACCTCAGAGAAGACTCACTGTAAATATATTATGTCAATTGGAGTGGAAAGATTTGGTAAATTTTTATTCTAGCTTTGTGTAAACCAGGAACCAGGTTTATTTTTTTTATCAACTCTGGGAAGCTAGTACTAACCATACCCTTAAGAACGATCTATACTCCTTAAAACAGTTCTATATGTTATCAATCTCGGGTCACTCTTTGCTCTTTCAAGATGGAAAGGATTAATGGTTTGACTATTTGTCTTTAAAGTGTTTCAAGTTCAATTTCCAGGCATTTGAAATTGATTCTGAATAAACAGTATTCTGCAACAGTTATTTGTCTCACAAAATGGATTTTCTCTTCTTCTAATTTATATTATAAAAGCTCTAATAAACGTATCCCAAAGCACACTAGAAACAAATGGAAAACAGTCAAGTGACGTACATTTTTGAGCTCCAAGATGCATAAATTAGATCAAGTACGTCAATTGATTGGAATATTTTGACCTTTTCCTCTTTAAATCCCATATTTGGGAAAATAGTTCTGGTTGAAATTCTATGTTGAACATAGTTTGCATTAACAGTTTAGACAATATCTTCACTAAAGAGAATGGAAAGTTGGCAAGGAACACCAAAATATGTACTAAAAGTCATGGCAAAATCTCTAAAGTCTATTTCACACATTGCCTGCATATGGACGCTCAGTATTTTATAGAGACAGTTTTATGAAATGCCCATCGTTGGAGGAAATGTGTGTTTTTGTAAGTGACAGGTAATAAGTCATTTTTTGAATATATTATAAAAAAGAACTTTAGAAACTGGATGCTGCTCTTTCTTATGAAAGCCTATTCAATCTTACAGAGCTGCAGTAATTGTGTGTGTGTGTGTGTGTACACATTTGTGTATACATATTTTTTTTACTTAAAACGAAAGGGAGAGTAAACCACAGATTTAAAAACTAACTGGAAGTTGGAATTGTATAGACACTTGATCTGGCCCTTGACATACAAAATCTCTTTGAGAAACAGATTATTTAGAATTTTTTCAATATATTAATGTAGTGTGTTGTGTTAGACAGGGTTCTCTAGAGAAACAAAACCAGGACACTTATGAATATATATATTCAGCACAAAGGAATATAACAGCTAGTCTACACAGCAGAACAAAGGGCTCCGTAACAGGCCAACAGCTGTTTTTCAAAAGGGGATTAGTTGTCTGCAGAGGATGGCAGGACTTTATTGCAAAACCCCAATGGTCTGCACTGTGATTCACCAATAGGGGCCTGCCAAAGATTCCACATTGAATCTCTGTCTACAACTGACACCTCTAGCACCATTGACTCAGCTGGATCATATGGCCCAGTGGCAAAGCACGATGCAGGCCGAAGAATCTTTTCTTTTCCTGCACCCCACTAAAAATTGGAGGTCTTTCCTGTCACTTGATAAATATGTCAAAGTAGAACACCCAAATGAGGGATATGTTGCCTCCCAAATCCAAAAAGGCCCACTAGGCATTGTGCCTCCTGTTTAGTTGTTGGGGGACCAGATGCAATAGCTTATTCTTCACTTTAGTAGGAATGTCTCAACATGCCCCACCTCACTGGACCCCCTAGAAATTTTACTGAGGTGGAGGGTGCCTGAATCTTTGTTGGGGTGATTTCCCAACCTCTTGCACGCAGATGTTGTACAAATGAACCTAGGGTCTTTGATACAACCTGCTTAGGGGGTCCAATCAGAATATGTCACCAATATAATGGACTACTGTGATATTCTGTGGAAGAGCTAGGCGATCAAGCTCCCTTTGGACTAAATTAAGGCACAGGGTTGAAGAAATGATGTGCCCTTGGGGGGGGGAGTTGGGAAAGTGTATTGTTGACCCTTGCTAGCTGAAGGCAAACTGCTTCTGGTGGTCCTTTGAGACTGGTATTGAGAAGAAGGCATTGGCCAGATCAATAGCTGCCTATCAAATGCCAGGAGAAGTATTAATTTGCTCAAGGAATGAAATCACATCTGGATGGCAGCTGTAATTGGAGTCACCACCTGGTTAAGTTTACAATAATCCAGTCATTCCTCAAGATCCATCTGGTTGGTTTTTTTTACAGGCCAAATAGGTGAGTTAAATGTGAATGTGGTAGGAATCACCACCCCTGTATCCTTCAAGTCTTTGATGGTGGCACGAATCTCTGCAATCCCTCCAGGAATGTGGTATTGCTTTTGGTTTAGTATTTTCCTTGGCAATGGCAGTTCTAATGGTGCCCACTTGGCCTTTCCTACCATGATAGCCCTATTCCACATTTCAGGTTTCCAATATGGGGAGTTTGCCAGTTACTAAGTATGTCTATTCCAATGATGCATTCTGGAACTGGGGAGATAACCACAGGATGGGCCCAGGGGCCAAGGCATACCTGTGCCCAAACTCCATCAATTACTTGACCTCCATAAGCCCCACTCTGACTGGTGTGTCTTTGAAACACTTTGGGTCTCCTGGAAGTAGTGTCAGTTCAGAGCCAGTGTCCAGCAATCCCTGAAAACATCGATTATTTCCTTTCCCCAATGAACAGTCACTCTTGTGAAAGGCCGCAGGTTCCTTTGGGGGATGGCTAGAAGAAAGACTAACAGTATAAACTTTTGGTGATGTATATTTTCAGCAAACATAGTAACTAATATTTACTCTGAAATACAATGTGCTAAAAATAAATTAAAATTAGACAAAGAATTCCATTAAATCTGTTACACACATCTGTATATTTAATTTGTCTGAATCTCTATTTGTTGGTATGTTACTATTATCACCTTACTTTAATAATACTTCATTCATTAGGAGACAGACACATCCTAAGTAAGCAAGCCACATTTTTTGGTATTTTCACTTTATTGTTCTGACGAAAAAATCTGATGAGGAGCCTTCTTTATAGATCAATAGTAGGCTACTGGTATAAAGAACAACCCTTTTTGCTAGACAGTGTGTATATGTGTCTGTATGTATATAGTATACACACATATAGTGTATACCCCCAGAAAAAAGCTCCGCTGGGTGGAGTTTTCTTAGTACACACTTTTCCCACTAAGTGAGGACCAAGCAACTCCCTCTGAGTTAGTGCACCCAGTAGCGTTGCCTGGGAAGGTTCTCTCTGGTCATAGTGAATTTTTTTGTAAAATCAGTTTCATTCAAACCTCATTTTTTGTGATGGCCAATTTAAGAGAGCAGTGCACAAGTGTGAAATTTTGTTTTCTGCTTGGAAAAATGCTAGAGAAACAGTTGTGATGTTGAACATAGCTTACAAGGACAACACTATGGGAAACACTCAAGTGTAGGAGTGGTTTTCTCCTTTCAAAAAAGGTGAAATTTGATTGATGACAAACCGTGTTCTGGATTTCCGTCAACTCCTGGTCTCAAGCAGTTGAAAATGTTGACAAAATCCACGCACTTGTGCTGAAAGACCAACATCAGATTATTGAAGAGAAGATAATGTTATCTGGATTATCCTGGAGGTCAGCGCAGCAAATTTTAACAGAAGATGGGAGTGAGAAAGGTCGCTGTGAAATGTGTGCCTTGGGTTCTGACTGACCAGGGAAAGGAGCATTGACCGGAAACAGGCTGTGCTTTGAACTAACAGCTCCAAAGCAACCCAGACTGTTTGGCCCCGATGTCATGACTGGTGACAAGGCATGGCGCTATTCTTAGGACCACGAAAGCAAACATCAATCAAACAAATGGAAGACATCATCATCAACTCGCCCCCCAAAAGCTCATCAAATGAAATCAAAGATCAATAAGATGCTGGTTTGTTTGTTTTGGTTTTTTCCAATGTGAGGGGGAATCGTGCATTTGGAGTTCATTCCACCAGGTCAGACTGTCCATCAAACTTTCT